>NC_069504.1:1282493-1447565 GCF_027579735.1 Bombina bombina
ATAGATGATAGATAGATGATAGAGAGATAGATGATAGAGAGATAGATGATAGATAGATAGATGATAGATAGATAGATGATAGATGATAGAGAGATAGATGATAGATAGATAGATAGATGATAGAGAGATGATAGAGAGATAGATGATAGAGAGATAGATGATAGATAGATAGATAGATAGATGATAGATAGATAGATGATAGATAGATGATAGATAGATGATAGAGAGATAGATGATAGAGAGATAGATGATAGATAGATAGATGATAGATAGATAGATGATAGATAGATAGATAGATAGATAGATAGATAGATGATAGAGAGATAGATGATAGATAGATGATAGATAGATGATAGATAGATGATAGAGAGATAGATGATAGATAGATAGATGATAGATAGATAGATGATAGATAGATAGATAGATAGATAGATAGATGATAGAGAGATAGATGATATATAGATGATAGATAGATAGATGATAGATAGATGATAGAGAGATAGATGATAGAGAGATAGATGATAGATAGATAGATAGATAGATGATAGATAGATAGATAGATAGATAGATAGATGATAGATATATAGATGATAGATAGATGATAGAGAGATAGATGATAGAAAGATAGATGATAGATAGATAGATAATAGATAGATGATAGATAGATAGATGATAGATAGATAGATGATAGATAGATAGATAGATGATAGATAGATAGATAGATAGATGATAGATAGATAGATAGATAGATAGATGATAGAGAGATAGATAGATGATAGATAGATAGATAGATAGATAGATAGATGATAGATAGATAGATGATAGATAGATACAGAGATAGATAGATGATAGATAGATAGATAGATAGATAGATGATAGATAGATAGATGATAGATAGATAGATAGATAGATAGATAGATGATAGATGATAGATAGATAGATAGATGATAGATAGATAGATGATAGATAGATAGATAGATAGATAGATAGATAGATGATAGATGATAGAGAGATAGATAGATGATAGATAGATGATAGATAGATGATAGATAGATGATAGATAGATAGAGAGATAGATAGATAGATGATAGATAGATGATAGAGAGATAGAGAGATAGATAGATAGGTGATAGAGAGATAGATAGATGATAGAGAGATAGATGATAGATAGATAGATAGATAGATGATAGATAGATGATAGATAGATAGATAGATAGATGATAGATAGATAGATGATAGATAGATGATAGAGAGATAGATGATAGATAGATGATAGATAGATAGAGAGATAGATGATAGATAGATAGATAGATGATAGATAGATGATAGATAGATGATAGATAGATAGAGAGATAGATGATAGATAGATAGATAGATGATAGATAGATAGATGATAGATAGATGATAGATAGATAGATGATAGTTAGATGATAGATAGATAGAGAGATAGATGATAGATAGATAGATAGATGATAGATAGATAGATGATAGATAGATGATAGATAGATAGAGAGATAGATGATAGATAGATAGATAGATGATAGATAGATAGATGATAGATAGATGATAGATAGATAGATGATAGATAGATGATAGATAGATGATAGATAGATGATAGATAGATAGAGAGATAGATAGATGATAGATAGATGATAGAGAGATAGATAGATAGGTGATAGAGAGATAGATAGATGATAGAGAGATAGATGATAGATAGATAGATAGATAGATGATAGATAGATGACAGACACAGAGACTTTAACTTTATACTAATAGCATAGCACAGTGTGGATCAGGTCCTCCAGACCTCGCTGAATACGGAGAGCAATACGCTCGCTGTATTCAGCATTGCACCAGCAGCTGACAAGAGCTGCTGGTGCAACGCCGCCCCCTGCAGACTCGCGGCCAATCGGCCGCCAGAAGGGGGGTGTCAATCAACCCGATCGTACTTGATCGGGGTGATTTCCGGCGATTTCTGCTCAGAGGAGGCGGACAGGTTATGGAGCAGTGCTCTTTGTGACCGCTGCTCCATAACTGCTGTTTCTGGCGAGCCTGCATCCGTTCAGAGCTTGATAGATGGGCCCCAAAGGCTCTAAAGAAGCTGCCACTAGCACAGAATTGCATTGCTGCAGATCTCATCATTCTTGCAATTCCTATACATAATATGAAGCATATTGTTTATTTATTATATTTGTTTGTTTGCGTTTCAATCCTTGAAGCCATTGCTATTTACTTAGGCCTAGATTTAGAGTTTGGCGTTAGCCGTGAAAACCAGCGTTAGAGGCTCCTAACGCTGGTTTTAGGCTACCGCCGGTATTTGGAGTCACTCAAAATAGGGTCTAACGCTCAATTTCCAGCCGCGACTTTTCCATACCGCAGATCCCCTTACGTAAATTGTGTATCCTATCTTTTCAATGGGATTTTTCTAACTCCGGTATTTAGAGTCGTTTCTGAAGTGAGCGTTAGACATCTAACGACAAAACTCCAGCCGCAGGAAAAAAGTCAGTAGTTAAGAGCTTTCTGGGCTAACGCCGGTTCATAAAGCTCTTAACTACTGTACTCTAAAGTACACTAACACCCATAAACTACCTATGTACCCCTAAACCGAGGTCCCCCCACATCGCCGACACTCTAAAAAAATTTTTTAACCCCTAATCTGCCGACTGCCACCTACGTTATCCTTATGTACCCCTAATCTGCTGCCCCTAACACCGCCGACCCCTATATTATATTTATTAAACCCTAATCTGCCCCCCACAACGTCGCCTCCACCTGCCTACACTTATTAACCCCTAATCTGCCGACCGCAAAGCGCCGCCACCTACGTTATCCTTATGTACCCCTAATCTGCTGCCCCTAACACCGCCGACCCCTATATTATATTTATTAACCCCTAATCTGCCCCCCACAACGTCGCCTCCACCTGCCTACACTTATTAACCCCTAATCTGCCGACCGGACCTGAGCGCTACTATAATAAAGTTATTAACCCCTAATCCGCCTCACTAACCCTATAATAAATAGTATTAACCCCTAATCTGCCCTCCCTAACATCGCCGACACCTACCTTCAATTATTAACCCCTAATCTGCCGACCGGAGCTCACCGCTACTCTAATAAATGTATTAACCCCTAAAGCTAAGTCTAACCCTAACACTAACACCCCCCTAAGTTAAATATAATTTTAATCTAACTAAATAAATTAACTCTTATTAAATAAATTATTCCTATTTAAAGCTAAATACTTACCTGTAAAATAAACCCTAATATAGCTACAATATAAATAATAATTATATTATAGCTATTTTAGGATTATTTATTTTACAGGTAACTTTGTATTTATTTTAACCCGGTACAATAGCTATTAAATAGTTAATAGTTATTGGTATTTTCACAAAAATACAGTGATCGTGGTAAAATAACATTTCTTTAAAACATTTAACTTAACAACACTATTCATGTCAGCTTAACATATAGAAGTTACTTTCTGAGATACATCTTTCCTGGTATAAATATAGCCTGGGCGAGCATTTTGATAGCATTGTGCTCATTAGTTTCATATTTTACAGTCTATTATCAATTCCTCTACTGGAGTGATTAATTAGCTCCCCGATTCTAGCCTCCTGTCTCGCACTGGGGGTGTTGAAGGCCTGGCCAGCCGTGAATGTGTGAAACTTGCTTTCGTTAGGTCCCAGTATAATTTGATGTCTAAAAATAATGCCTTTCTTTGTGTTTTAAAATAGCTGTATTCCTCTAAAAGTAGTGTGTCATCTACATGTTTCAACCACTCCTGCACTGTAGGCTTTACAGGGGTTTTCCATTTGCTAGCTATCAAAGACCTGGCTGAGTTCAGGGAGAACTGGATCACCTTTTGTCTGAGTTGGCACATGTTTCTGGGGAGGGCATTCAGCAGTGCAATAACAGGGGTTAGTGTGAATGTGTAGTCTAATAGTTGTCTAAAGAAAAGTTCTATCTCTCGCCAAAATGGCCTAACCACGGGGCAGTCCCACCACATATGGGACATAGTCCCCCTGAGGCTGCATCCCCTCCAGCAGAGATCGGATGAGTTTGGGTATATACTTTTAAGGCGTGATGGTGTCAGGTACCACCTGGATAATAACTTATAATTGAGCTCTAGAATTCTAGTGGATGATGATGACCTCCCCACCAGAGCATAAATTCTACTCCATTCTTTGTCTTCTAGGACAATATTTAGGTCTTGCTGCCATTTGTTGGTATATGACGGTCGTGTAGCCCTGCCATCTGCCTGTAACATGGATTTTGCTAGTGATAATGTGTGCCTTAGGGGGCCTTGAGCAGTGCATATGGTCTCAAAACGGGTCATGGGTCTCGTCCAGTCAGGTTTATGCTCAGACTTTTCAAAAAGGTGTCGCAACTGTCCATATTTTAACCAGCCTGCAAAAGCCCCATGCAGGATGTCTCCCAGTTCCTGTCTATCTTTAAGCCTCTGTCCGTTCAAAACCTTATGTATGGGTATCGTGTATCCAATCTTGTCTGGAGTTTTGTTTACTAGGCTATAATTCATACCACCCAAAAATTCTGCGTTCGGGGACACCGGGGTCAGGGGTGATCTCAATGTTGAGATGGAGGGGCAAGTCCTCAGGACCTCGTCCCAAGTCGCAAATACTGAGGTGTAGAATTTGAAAATGGTAGTCGCTACTGGTCTATGCGACTTGGGAATCTAGCACAGGGCTCCCACATGCGGGGTTTTCAGTATGTGGGAATCAATCGTTATCCATGCCTTTGTAGCCTCATTCCTATTCCAATCCAATACCCTCTGAACTCCTATTGATCTATAGTATGTCGCTATGCAGGGGAGTCCCACCCCCCCGGCCGCTAGAGTTTTGTAAAGCGTATTCCTATCCACTCGAGGTTTTATCGAACCCCAAACATATTTATTCAGCAGAGCCTGTAGTTTTTTGAGAAAGTTGGGCGGAAGGTGTATTGGTAGCGCTTACATAATATACAAGATTCTGGGGAGAGCTGTCATTTTCAATGTTTGAATCCTCCCCCACCAAGAGAGGGGCTTCGTCCCCCAGTCCTTCAGGTCATTCTGTGTGTTATTATAGAGTGACCTAAAGTTAGAATTAAACAGAAGCTTATTTCTTGGCGTTAGGTTTATTCCTAGATATTTAATAGTCTTAGACTGCCGTTGGTAGGGACAGTCCTTCATTAGTGAATCTAACTCCTTTTCTGTTAAATTTACGTTTAATATCTCAGACTTTTGATGATTAATTGAAAAAAATGATAGTTTACCAAATTCCCTAAACTCCTCTGTCACCGCGGGTAGGGAAGTGTCTGGGGAGGTAAGAGATAGCAGCACATCATCCGCATATAGCGAGACCTTGTAGTTATTAGGACCTAGGGATATCCCTTTGATTTGCTCATTCTGTCTTATGCGCGCCGCAAGGGTCTCAATACCTAGCACGAATAGCAAGGGAGACAGAGGGCATCCCTGCCTTGTTCCATTTCCTATCTGAAAGGAATCAGACAATACACCATTTACTTTAATCTTTGCTGTTGGTTTAAAATACATTGACCGGATTCTGTTTATTGCTAACTCTCCGAAGCCGAATTTTTTCAAGGTGGCAAATAGAAAGGACCAATTAAGGCGATCAAACGCCTTTTCTGCGTCTGACGCTAATAAGATGGAGCTTAATCCCTGTGTCTTAGCGTATTCCATTAACTGCAAGGCTCTTATGGTGTTGTCCCTGGCTTCTCTGCCAGGGACAAAACCAACCTGGTCTGTGTGTATTAAGGTTGGAAGGAAGGCACTGATTCTAGTTGCCAGGATTTTCGCGTAGATTTTCAAATCCGTATTTAGGAGGGATATTGGTCTAAATTTAGATGGGGTATCTGATAGGTTTTCTAGTTTCGGGATCACTGCAATGTGCGCTTCTTTTGTTAGGGTGGGAAATTGCTCTCTTTCATCTATGGCTTGGAACAATGAGAGCAGGTGGGGCGCTAGGACCATACTAAAGGTTTTATAATATTTATTTGATAGGCCATCTGGCCCAGGGCTCTTTCCTGCAGGCAGAGATTTAATAGCCTTAAGAATTTCTTGTATTGTTATTGGCTCTTCTAGCACTATTCTTTGTTGTTCGCTTAGTCTCGGGAGTTCTATAGATCCTAAATAATTGTCTATATCTATTGCGTTTGGGGAAGGTAGGGACCTATCTAAGTTATAGATATTGTCATAAAAACGCCTGAAAACTTCCGCTATCTCTGGACTCTTATGGATGTTATTTCCATAGCTATCTTTTATGCTAAAAATATGGTGTTTGGCTTTCTTTTTATGTAGAGCCTTTGCTAATAATGCTCCCGCTCTATTTCCGCCCTGGAAATATACCTTATTCAAGAATAATGCCCTCCTATGAGCTACTTTGGTTAGGTATGAGTTAAGCGCTAATCTAGCCTCTGTTAACTTAGTGAGGGACCTGTCGTCAGCAGGGGTCTGTTTATGAGTGGTTTCTGCTCTGTGTAATTCTGCTGCAAGTTCTTTGTATGTCAAGTTATGGAGTTTCTTTAATCTAATGCTGTGACTAATAAGGTTACCTCTTATTACAGCTTTATGAGCTTCCCATAGGACACCTTTCGTATCTACTGAGTCAGAATTATGAGTAAAATATTCTTCCAGTTTATATCTAATGTCCTGTACTATCACAGGGTCGTGGAGTTGTGAGTCATCTATTCTCCAAAATGAGTGTCTCAGAGGTTTTGTAGGCCAGTCTATCTCTAAAAGTACTGTCGCATGGTCAGACCAAGCTGCCGGAGTGATCTCTGTGTGGGTTGCTAAAGTGAGATGACTGTGTTCTATCAACAAGTAGTCTATTCGAGAGTATGATTTCTTTGCAAATGAGTAAAAGGTGAAGTCTCTGGAGCGTGCATGCTGTAGTCTCCATACATCCACTAGGGCTGCTGATTTAAGGCTGTCTGCAACACTTATGCTAACATTATGGGGTCCCTTTGATCTAGGAGCTGAGCTATCTATTTTCGGCTCTAGGGGTACATTCAGGTCACCACCCACTATTAATATTCCCCTTTTGATCTCAAGGAGTTTTTCACATACCCTTCTAATGAACCTTGCTTGTTTCACATTAGGAGCATAAACACAAGCCAACGTGACTGGCGTTTCGAATATAGAACCTCTCAGTATAAGGAGTCTGCCCTCTCTGTCTTCATATTTATCTAGTAGTTGAAAGGGGACATTCTTATTTAACAAGACCCCTACTCCCGCTATCTTCTTGCTTGGGTTGTCATTAAAGAAACCTAAAGGGTAATCAGTTGACCTAAATTTGGGTGCGTTAGGTCCCAAAAAATGGGTCTCTTGGATGAAAACAATGTCACCCTTAAGTTTACGAAAGTGGTTTAGAGCTATAGACCTCTTTGTGGGAGAGTTGAGGCCTCTACAGTTTTGGGACAGCAACACTAATGGTTTGTTAGCCATAATCTATTAGATCTAAGTGGTTTTTGCTGATCAGTTAGTTTGTTGACGTGTACTGTAGTGTGGTGCAGGCCAGCCTCCCCCACCCCCAGAAAAATACGAGACTTACCGCTGCTTTCTCTATTTCCGGGCTGTCTAAGAGTTCTAGTTCCTTCATGAACAGTTGGAACACATATATGGGAATAGTATCTCTGAGGAATCGCTTGCTGACTTCTTAAAAACAGAACAACAATAACAAAAATCGATGATAACATAACAGAAACAAAGTTATCAACAACAATTAACATATTGTGGTCTTTAAACACAGTAGTGTCTAAATTAAACTAAATAGGGGGTGGATAGAAATTGAAATATTCTCAACATTCACATTGGGAAATGAACAGTAAATGAATTCTATGTTACATGCATATCTTGTGAGGTTTATAGAACTAGCTCATTATTGATCTAACTTCTATAGGGCAACAGTATTATAAAATTCCTGAGTTCCAAATGCTACAAGTACATCTGTTCTCAGCTAGGTCTTAATGCTCTCAATTTAAAGTCCTTCTAATGGAGGGTGAGCTCTCATTTATAGTCAATTGTCCTTTTTTTTTAAGTCTCACTCCTAATTGATCAGGTGTCCTCTACCACCTTCGATTTATTCTGTATTGGTGGAGTCTGGTTTCTTGTTCTTTTCCGGTTGACCTTTTGCCAGTGGGGCCTCTGAGGAAGCTGCGTCTCCCCTGTTAGGTTGGTCCCTGGAAGGGATTTCTTGTGTATTGATGGCGGGGTGGGCAGTGGAATGTCAATCAATTTGCAGAATTCTTCAAGGTCCTCAGTGGATTTATAGGTGGCGACTTTGTTTCCTTTGTTTACCCTTAAGCAGAAGGGGAATCCCCACCTATAGGGAATCTCCAGCTCTCGCAGGTGTTCGGTGAGGTACCTGGCTTCTTTTCTGTTATTCAGTGTCATAGGTCTAAGGTCTGCATAAATTTGTATTGTGTGACCTTCGAAGTTGAGAGGAGATGCCTTCCTCGCTGCTTGCGCAACTAGTTCTTTATCTTGGTATTGATGGAATTTAATGATTAAATCCCGTGGGGGGTCAGCATCTCCTGGCTTGGGTCTAAGAGCCCTATGGGCCCTGTCTAGCTGATATGGGGGTGTAGTATTATCTTTTGTTAGGTGATGGAAAAGTCTTTGCAAGTATTGTGGGGTGAGATCCTGTGTGACACTCTCAGGTACTCCTCTAATTCTCAGATTCTGCCGTCTCCCCCTATTGTCTAGGTCCTCTAGATGGCTCTTTAATTGCTGGATTTCAATGTCTTGTATCGAGAGGCATCTAGAGTGACCATCTAACACATTGTTGGTGTCATTTGCTTGCTCTTCTATATATTCAATTCTCTTCCCCATATCTACCAAATCTTTCCTAACTTCTACCAAACCATCCTTTACAATCTTTGCAACTTGTTGTAATAGGGTATTAAAGTCTGCTTTGGTTGGTAAAGAATCTAAATCAGCCCTTGTTAATGGGGCACTTCTCTCTGATGTTGTTGATTTAGGGGATGTATTTGTAGACATTTCTCCTGCCTCTTCTTCTAATTCCACATCGGAGTGCTGTGAAGTGGTCAAAGCTTTAAAATAAGTGTTCAGTTTGGTGCTTGCAGCTAAAGTGGATTTTGCTGCTTTGTCCCCTTTTGTGAGCCGTTTTGAAGACATCCTGTTATACAGGTAGTGCTGTGCAACTTGGTGCGTAATCTGGGCTGTTTGTTTGTTTGCGGCCTGCGGCCTAGTGGGGGTGACAAGATTTCCAGTGAGAATATATGCGTTTATTGCTGTCTTGAGTCACTTCAGGTGTCTGTACTTTTAATGAAGTTTGTGTCTTATTGGGATTCGAATACGGCTCCAAAGTAGGTGATCTAAAGGCAGAGTGCAAAACTATTTGTGTCACAGCAAGCCACGTGTGTAGATTGGGTCGTATAGAGTGCTTTTTCTTGCTTTCTGTCCGAGTAGCAAGTATGTCCCAAACAAGTGTTTACTTCATGAGCAAAGTCCTTAAGTTTTTAAGGCCCTTTCACTGTACCCCTTAGTAAAAGTGTATGCGCTGTGTGCGCTCTGACTGGGTGCTGCTGCAGTCTAAGATGGCGCGTGATTCTAATTTCGGGCCCCACCCGGTGTCTTAGTGCATGTTAAGGTGCAGATGCTAAGTTGGCCTTTTACGAAGTCTTACTTATGATCCGGAGCGGGATACCGATGATCTGCAGCTTCGCCTGGTGCGGGTAGTGAGTAGGCCCGTCTCCGGTGTGGTCTGAGTGGTACTCCAAAGTCTGTGTGGCTCCGGCTCAGGGTCTTACTCCTTTTAAGTGCTTTGCAGCAGCAGTGCTGTTTATGAAGGGGTATCAGTCTATTAAGGGCTAAAAAGTGCGGTGGATTACATGCTTATCTGGTCCCAATGCAAACTATCACACGGAGCTTCTCCTAAATGCGACTCTCCATCTTGGTAGTCGGCTCCGCCCCCCATACCAGAGTTATTTTTATGGTGCGGCCAGAAAAAAGCCGGCGTTAGTTTTTCGGGTCGTTACCGACAAAACTCCAAATCTAGGCCTAACATTTTATTTACAGACTGACTCGCAAGGCACAAATGTAAAGTTTAAAAGAATAAAAATGAAACCTTTAACTACAGCTATGACTGCCACGTTGGGCTCTTTGAGAATAAAACTTTAGATGCATTATTTTCCTCTCTTTAAATAGCTAATAGATTAGAAATGATCAGGCTAATTTTAGCTTTAAATACATCATTTGCTTCCCAACTTTTTATGCTTCAGTGAGAACTTGAACTCCATTTAAATTCCATATTTTTTTTGTAGTTCTTTTGATGGATAAATATTTCCTTAAACACTGAGCTTAGTTAAGAATATTAAAACCTAGACCTTTCTATATAAAAACCACATCGTCATAGACAAAAGCAAAGTTTCTTGAACGTCTGTAAAAGATTTTCAGTGAGTTTGGGATATTTTTGTTGTGCTCTATAATAATATATTTGTCTGGATGTTACATTTCATAAAGCAATCACTTACAGAAGAAGGCACTGATTACAGCCCAGCCCATTCTATCCTAGATAAGTAAGTTTCATAAATTATTTTTAAGTAACAACTTTTTAGTTTGTTTAATTAAAAATATCTAATTTCTTCATGCAGCCACTGAATATTCCATATGATCCCATATCATATCCATGTTGATGCTGCCAACAGCGCAGCAGCCAGATGCCACCGTGACCTTCCGAATCCTTGGTCAAATCTCACCACCACCAGGCAGTGCCCACTGCCCGCCCCAGGCTAGCAGCAGCTATTACAGTTGATCGATCTTGTAAAAATTTACAGCTTTAGACTTAGATCCTAGACTCGAGAATAGAGGCGCAATGACAATCGAATCGACAAAAAAATACCTTGCAAGTTATGCTATGTGCCACTTCTCCTGGTCACTCCCCTCCTCTCCAGTCCAGTCCTCAGTCTCCTCTGTCACTCTCAGCCAGGCTCTCAACTCACACACACTCCACCAGCTCAGCCTCCGCATGATCTGTCTTTTTTGACACTTCACTTAGCGCTTGGGGACAGAGTCCAATGCCCTGGGAGATCAGGAGATCACATCACGTGTGCACGTCTGGCTCCCTTTATCCATGTGCGGCATGCACTGTGAGCAGACAGGAAGGGGGGCGGAAGGAGGAAACGTCACGTGACCTCGGCAAAAGCATGGGAATTTCTTTTTTTTTTTATAATAAAATAATAATGACAACATTGCAAAGTACCAACTGATCAGTGCCAGTGCCGCCCCCTCAAATCTGTCGCCCTAGGCACCAGCCTTGTTGGCTTATGCATAAATACACCTCTGAGGCTGATGCTACCCCCATCTGAGATCTAGCAGGCTGTGGTCTGGAAGATGATTTGGGTTTTCTACAATTTACGCTAGAATGATTACCGATGTTATGGACTCATAGGCTGTTTTGGAATATACAGGTTTCACTTTCACTTTGAGAGCCATGCAGCTTACAAGTTTGGTATGCTTTTTCTTATAGCAGGGACGGTCCTGCTTTGTGCACCATGTGATTCATTCCCTTTTTCCTAACCGGGTGTCTATCAGAGAGGAGTCATAAATCTCTGTACTGTCTGGGTCATAGGAGGTGGTGAATGCCCCAGCCATTGGGGTATAAGGGTGCCGTTTTTGTGAATAAAATAAGATGTTTTATTTTCTATAGTTCTCCGCTTATTGCACTAGCGACTGAGGATTCTGTTACTTTAGAGGGTACTCCCTCTATTCCTAAAGAGTAATTCCTGTTTATATTTTGAGGAGGCCTTAGATCTGCCCTGTCAATTATGTTCCATATGCCTTGATAATGTGATAATATCAAACATGTTTGATACCACTGAGCCGTCCACCTCTGAGGAGTTGTCGTCCGGTGAGGTGCGTATCCCTACATTCTTATCCCTCTACACATGCAGTTTCCCGTAGCATTGCTGATTCTCCATCTGGAGGGTGGCCTTGTTTTCTCCAGACATTACTGCACAATTCAAACGGCAGTGTTTCTGCGGCCTTTAATGCTTTACCTCGCCCTGCCAAGCACAAGCGAAAGGTTACATATTGCACCCCTTCCCAGAGTACATCAGATAATTTATTGGATTTAACTGATAGGGCTATCAGAAGATGAATTTCTTTCTGAGACTTCACAGTATGAACATTCTGGGTCGGAGTCTGCTGCCTCTAAACCTCTGGCTGCAGAGGAACCAGACATTAGTTTTAGGAATTTGCCCTTTCTTCTAAAGGAAGTTTTTTTTGTGAATTCAAAGGTTCCAGAGGCCAAATTGCCTGATGAACCTTTGATTCCTAAATTGGATAGAGTTTGAGGACAGGGTGGTACCTTATCCTTCCCTGCTCCTGTTAGATGATGAACATTATTAAGAATGAATGGGACAGGATTGGATTCCTTTTTCCCCTCTTCTCCCTTTAACAAATTGTTCCCGGCCCTGGACTTTCTATGGAATTGTGAGGTTCTGTCCCTAAAAGGGATGGCGCTATCTTCGCCCTTGCTAAACGTACTGTTATCCTGCTTGAGGATAGTTCTTCATTTTAGGAGCCCATGGATAAAAGATGGAAACTCTGGTAAGAAAGATGTTTCAACATACAGGATATATGTTTTTTTTAAGCGGCGGCGGCTGTTGCTGCGGTTGTTGGAGCAGTTACCTATTGGTGCAACTCCTTACAGGATTTGATCAAGGAGGAGGGTCCCCTCTACATTCTTCAGGAAAGAATTAAGGCCTTGAGGTTGCTAATTCTTTTATCTGTGATGCTATTAGGCAGTTTATTCGCTGGAATGCTAAGGCATGGTTAGCTTAATTCATTCCATGAGGCATGATTAGCTTCACTCTTTCCATGAGGCACGGTTAGCTTCATTCTTTCCATGAGGCATTGTTAACTTCATTCCTTCCATGAGGCATGGTTAGCTTCATTCTTTCATGAGGCATGGTTAACTTCATTCCTTCCATGAGGCACAGTTAGCTTCATTCATTCCATGAGGCACGGTTAGCTTCATTCTTTCCATGAGGCGTGGTTAGCTTCATTCTTTCCATGAGGCACGGTTAGCTTCATTCATTCCATGAGGCGTGGTTAGCTTCATTCTTTTCATGAGGCGTGATTAGCTTCATTCATTCCATGAGGCATGGTTAGCTTCATTCTTTCATGAGGCGTGGTTAACTTCATTCCTTCCATGAGGCACAGTTAGCTTCATTCATTCCATGAGGCATGGTTAGCTTTATTCTTTCCATGAGGCGTGGTTAGCTTCATTCTTTCCATGAGGCACGGTTAGCTTCATTCTTTCCATGAGGCACGGTTAGCTTCATTCATTCCATGAGGCGTGGTTAGCTTCATTCTTTTCATGATGCGTGATTAGCTTCATTCATTCCATGAGGCATGGTTAGCTTCATTCTTTCCATAAGGCGTGATTAGCTTCATTCATTCATTCCATGAGGCATGGTTAGCTTCATTCTTTTTATGAGGCGTGATTAGCTTCATTCATTCCATAAGGCATGATTAGCTTCATTCTTTCCATGAGGTGCGTTAGCTTTATTCATTCCATGAGGCGTGGTTAGCTTCATTCTTTCCATGAGGTGTGGTTAGCTTCATTCTTTCCATGAGGCACGGTTAGCTTCATTCTTTCCATGAGGCGTGGTTAGCTTCATTCTTTCCATGAGGCACGGTTAGCTTAATTCTTTCAAGAGGCGTGGTTAGCTTCATTCATTCCATGAGGCACTGTTGAATTTAATCTAAATATCCAATTGGTCTCCTTTTGGAGCAGTGTTTGTTCGAATCCACTACCTCTAATACCGGGTTTCACCTGCTCCAAACCCCAACATTTAAAGGTCCCTGTGCCTCCTCCATGATCAGAGAGGAAATGTCTAGTCACACTAGTGATTTGTTTGCCATTCTCCAAATCTCTGCGGGAATTGCGGATATTACTTAGATGTTCCGTCATGTGTTTACCCAATTTTCTAGTGGTCATCTCAGCATAGAAATGTTCCCATGAGCATGAGATGCAGTAAATCTCATTAGTGCTTTGGCAATTAATATTCGCCTAGATTACGAGTTTGGCGTTAACAGTTTGACACCCATGCTGACAGCTATGTGCCAGTGTAAAATCATGACATTTCTATTAAACACTACAGAACATTTTTTGCAAAAATCGATAACCACACTATACTGCTAAACAGACAAGAATCAGAATTATCAGACAGACATGCGTGCCTTAACAGCTAGATCATGCCTGACTTCTCTGTGCCGCCTCCCCCCCCCCCCACACACACACACACACATTCACATAAGCCAGGGCACACAGTGTAAGAAAAGTGTATGTATTCCCTTTACAAATATGATGGCAGCCGGGTTTCCAAGATGGCTGTACAGAAAAACCTCCCACCATATTTGTACACAGAGCTGGTGCAGTTACCACACAGTCACTATCATTCAGCACACAAAGCTTATTAAGTATCACAAAATTGGAAATTAAATGTGTATCATAGTGAATGTCACACAACTTCTGCAGATACAAAGCTCATCTGGACCTAAAATACTAAATAGGGTCATTCATTTGGACCTAATATGGATCTGATAGTGAATATTATACAGCTGGGGCTACAGGTTACAGCATAGTGTGTGTCTCATATCTCAACTTTGTACTGATCGCATAGTGTATGTCACACTGATTGTTCAAAGAATCCCACAAGTTATGATGTCAGGTCATGTTGAAAAAAAATTAGGAGCCTGATAAATGATTTTTTCGTTATTTGGCAATTATTTAGTGTTCCAAATGAACCAGATATGCCCAGACATTTTTGAACTGTGTGATAGCCGTTTACCCATTTCTCCAAAATCATTTATTTATTACTGTCAGTAATGAATAAATGATTCTGGAGAAATGGGTAAACGGCTATTCAGTATCATACACAGTTCAATGCGACACAGTTCAAAAATGTTTTTGGCCCCCCTCAGCCTGAGCTAACGATCTGCATGCTTCACCTGGCCCACCTACCTCAGTGCTGCCTCTGCAAGTGCCGGCTGGGACTCCAGTCATTGTCTCCCTGCCGGCAGCCATGCTGCAGCCTCCTACTAACTAAACTACACGTGCAGTCAGTCAGGAGGAGCTGTGCGCCAAAGAAGAAAAAATTGGAATTTTCTGGTGGCTGAACTGTGCTGCGCCAATAGCCTCTGACCTCCCTCTTAGCTTGTCAGACTCCGTCAGTATTGTAACACAGCCTGCTGAAGTAACTTGGGGCCCCTCCTCTGCATCACCGTTAGTTATGCCCCTGCTCCTCCTCCCGAGTCCCACACACACACAGGTCTTAGTGTGCAAGAGCTGTGCGGTTAGGAAGGCTATGGGCTGGCCTGTAGGTGGCGCTGAAGGCAATGCAGTTTTAAAGTGGAAAGGGCTTTTGCCTATATTTCTATCTATCGCACTGCACAGCATGTGCAATAGATAGAAGTATTAGGCAAAAGCCTATTCCACACTTCAGCCTAAAACTGCAATTTTAATGTTTTATAGACAAAACTGCAGTGGAGCCTGGGGATTTTTTTTATTTAGTCCACAAATAATAAAAATGTAATTAGTTTTTTTTATTTCTCACTCTTTTTTTTTCATTATTTTTTTTTGTTCATCAGTGGTCAGGATCACAGGGGGTTCACATGCTCAAGTGCTCCTATAGAGGAGCCTCCACTGGGTACCAGGCTTGACAGGAGAGGGTTTACCGCTCACTTTTGGTCAGACTCATAATACCGGCGCTATGCAAGTCCCATTGAAAATATAGGATACGCAATTGACGTAAGTGGATTTGCGGTATTTCCGAGTCTGGCCAAAAAAGTGAGCGGTACACCTGGACCTGCAAGGCTCATAATACCAGCGGGCGTTAAAAAGCAGCATTAGGACCTCTTAACGCTATTTTTTAAGCCTAACACCAAACTCGTAATCTAGCCGGTTGTTATTAATCCTCCATTTCTTATGAAATCAACCAATAATAAACTCTCTTAATCATGTGCTGACCACACGGGACAGAGCCCATATATAGTGGTGGTGTCTTGGCCTTTCTATTGGAGTGGCTGTAGTGAGCCGGTCATTAAGGTCAGGTGCTCTACTAAAGGTGAATAAGGCAAGGGTGCTAGTTTTATCACTCAGTAAAATGTGCCAGTGGTTTTTACAATATCTGACAAGATGTCACTTTGATGATTATAGGTGGAGATACACCTGAGTGTGTTAGTGGAACTATGTTGTTTAGGTCTCAATAAATCATCCGTATCCTTCACAAGGGCCCTGTTGTTTGCCCTGGCCAATGATTTGTACCCACGTAGTAACAGTCTGTCTTAAATCAAATGCTGTCTTTTTAAACGAATCTAGTGTGGTACTGTTCCTTCTAATTCTCAGATATTCCCCATATGGGAGACCTCTAACAGTTGCATGTAGGATGTTGTTAGTGGCCGTCGGTTTCCTATAAACATCAGTTTCAAGCTTATTGTCCTCCTTTTTATTGGTTAAATCCAAGAATTCCACATTCCTTTCACTAGATGTGAATGTCAAAAAAGGTCAAAAGGTTATCATTGTGTTTGAATAAATTCCTCTAATATTTCTCCCGGTCCAGACCATATAAACACAATATCGTCTATATATCTGGACCAATGGGAGTGAAATTAGTAAGGGATTCATGAAATACTACCATTTCCTCCCACCAGCCCAGATATATATTTGCGTAGGTGGGGGTACATGAAGTGCCCATGGCAGTGCCACATAGCTGTAAGAAGAATTTGTCATCAAATACAAAATAATTATGGGTTAAAACAAATTAAAGCAGTTAAATAAGAAAATCCTTTGTTTCTATGTTTATCTCTGAATTTTTCTCAAGAAAATAAGCTACTGCTTTACAACCCCGTTCTGTTTTTATACTCGTATAAAGCGACTGAACGTCACAAGTTACGAACGAGTTAGGTGTAACAGATGTATTGTGTTTAATCCCTTGTATGTGAGGGGAGAGCTTCCACTGTATACCTGAGTCTCACATCCAAATATCTGCTCGTTAGAGACCCAATCCCAGACACGATTTGTCTCCCCGGTGGACATTGAATGTGCTTATGAATTTTGGGTAACAGATACAGGGTGGCAACCTTACGACTAGATTACGAGTTTTTGTCGGTAATGGTGTGCGGTGCTAACGCTCCTTTTTTTCTTACCGCTCACTTAAGTCAACGCTGGTATTACGAGTTTTTTGCAAGCCGGCGTTAGCCTCAGAAAAGTGAGAGTTGAGCGTTGCTTAAGTCAGCGGTAAGCTGGCTGAACGTGCTCGTGCACGATTTCCCCATAGGAAACAATGATGCTGAGCTGGCTGAAAAAAACCCTAAAAAACTAACACCTGCAAAAAAGCAGCGTTCAGCTCCTAACGCAGCCCCATTGTTTCCTATGGGGAAATACTTTTTATGTCTGCACCTAACACCCTAACATGAACCCTGAGTCTAAACACCCCTAATCTTACACTTATTAACCCCTAATCTGCTGCCCCCGACATCGCCAACACCTGCATTTTATTATTAACCCTTAATCTGCCGAGACTGCCGCTCCGGACACCGCCGCCACCTACATTATCCCTATGAACCCCTAATCTGCTGCCCCCAACATCACCGAACCCTACATTTTATTTATTAACCCCTAATCTGCCCCCCAACATCGCCGCAACTATAAAAATGTATTAACCCCTAATCTGCCGCCACCAACGTCGCCATCACTATAATACATTTATTAACCCCTAAACCTAAGTCTAACCCTAACACCCCCCTAACTTAAATATAATTTAAATAAATCTAAATAAAATTACTATAATTAACTAAATTATTCCTATTTAAAACTAAATACCTAGAAAATAAAGCCTAAGATAGCTACAATATAACTAATAGTTACATTGTATCTAGCTTAGGGTTTATTTTTATTTTACAGGCAACTTTGTATTTATTTTAACTAGGTACAATAGATATTAAATAGTTATTAACTATTTAATAGCTACCTAGTTAAAATAAAGACAAATATACCTGTAAAATAAATCCTAACCTAAATTACAATTAAACCTAACACTACACTATAATTAAATTAATTACATAAACTAACTACAATTAAATTAAATAAACTAAAGTACAAAAAACAACAAACACTAAATAACAGAAAATAAAAAAAGAATTAAATTTTTTTCTAAGCTAATTACACCTACTCTAGTCCCCCTAATAAAATAAAAAAGCCCCCCAAAATAATAAAATTCCCTACCCTATACTAAATTACAAATAGCCCTTAAAAGAATCCTATCAGCCAATCGGAATTAAGGTAGGAAAAATCCAATTCGCTGATTGAATCAGCCAATAGGATTGAACTTTAATCCTATTGGCTGATTGCATCAGCCAATAGGATTTTTCCTACCTTAATTCCGATTGGCTGATAGGATTCTATCAGCCAATCGGAATTGAAGGGACGCCATCTTGGATGATGTCACTTAAAGGAACCTTCATTCAGTCATTGGATCAAGAAGGAAGAGGATGCTCCACGTCGGAAGTCTTCAAGATGGACCCACTCCGCTCCGGATGGAAGAAGATAGAAGATGCCGCCTGGATGAAGACTTCTGCCGGTCTGGATGTCCTCTTCTGGCCGGATCGGATGAAGACTTCTGCCCCTCTGGAGGCCCACTTGTGCCCGGCTGGGTGAAGACATCTCAAAGTAGGGTGATCTTCAAGGGGGTAGTGTTAGGTTTTATTAAGGGGGGATTGGGTGGGTTTTAGAGTAGGGTTGGGTGTGTGGGTGGGTTTTAATGTTGGGGGGGTATTGTCTTTTTTTTTTTTACAGGTAAAAGAGCTGATTACTTTGGGGCAATGCCCCGCAAAAGGCCCTTTTAAGGGCTATTTCTAATTTAGTATAGTGTAGGGAATTTTATTATTTTGGGGGGCTTTTTTATTTTATTAGGGGGATAAGAGTAGGTGTAATTATCTTAAAAAAATTGTAATTCTTTATTTATCTTCAGTAATTTAGTGGGGGGGTTTTTCTTCATATTTTAGTTTATTTAAATTAATTGTAATTAATTGTAGGTAGTTTAGATAATTATTTTAATTATAGTGTAGTGTTAGGTGTAATTGTAACTTAGGTTAGGGTTTATTTTACAGGCCCTTTTGTATTTATTTTAGCTAGGTAGTTATTAAATAGTTAATAACTATTTAATAACTATTGTACCTAAATAAAATAAATACAAAGTTGCCTGTAAAATAAAAATAAACTCTAAGATGGCTACAATGTAATTATTAGTTATATTATAGCTATCTTAGGGTTTATTTTATAGATAAGTATTTAGTTTTAAATAGGATTAATTTATTTAATTGTAGTAATTTAATTTCGTTTTATTTAAATTATATTTAAGTTAGGGGGGGTTAGGGTTAGACTTAGATATAGGGGTTAATATATTTATTATAGTGGCGGCAATGTTAGGGACGGCAGATTAGGGGTTAATAAAATTTAACTAGTGTTTGCGAGGCGGGAGTGCGGCGGTTTAGGGGTTAATACATGTATTAAAGTGGCGGCGATGTCCGGTCGGCAGATTAGGGGTTAAATAATTTTATTATAGTGTTTGCGATGTGGGGGGCCTCGATTTAGGGGTTAATAGGTAGTTTATGGGTGTTAGTGTACTTTTTAGCTCTTTAGTTAAAAGCTTTATGTTCCGGCGTTAGCCCATAAAACTCTTAACTACTGACTTTTAAATGCATTAGGGGACTGGACAGGAGAGGGTGTACCGCTCACTTTTTCCAGCGATCGTAATACCGGTATTAGGAAAATCCCATTAAAAAGATAGGATACGCAATTGACGTAAGGGGATTTGCGGTATGCTAAAATCGCGGAAAAAAAGTGAGCGGTACACCTGTACCTGCCTGACTTGTAATACCAGCGGGGGTTAAAAAGCAGCGCTAGAACCCCTTAACTCTGCTTTTTAAGGCTAACGCAAGACTGGTAATCTAGGCGTTAGGATTTTTGACTTTGAGGAATTTATTTTCGTTTTTTTCAAAGCACCCTTCTTCTAGAGCATATTTAATTAACTTATATTGTTCCAGAAACATTTCAGTTGGATTCCCCAGTAGGCGTTTATAATTCTTAGTATTATTTGTTTGTTGGCTTCTGCAATATACATTGGTGTTGGCCATATCACAATGTTAACTCCCTTGCACTATTCTTGATTGGACATCTGTCCACTCAGACATTTCCTTAAGAGCATCCACTTCCAATTTAGATAAATTGGGGGTTGGGATATTTTTGTAGTGTCTAATAGATAAAATGTCATTTCAGACCACATTTAGAAATGTGACAGTATGTGGTAAAATATTATTGGGTGGAACAAAATGTGACAGTATGTGGTGAAATATTATTGGGTGGAACAAAATGTGACAGTATGTGGTGAAATATTATTGGGTGGAACAAAATGTGACAGTATGTGGTGAAATATTATTGGGTGGAACAAAATGTGACAGTATGTGGTGAAATATTATTGGGAACAAAATGTGATTTTGTATGCAGGATATCTTGCCAATTATTATCAGCACTGTGAGATGAGACCGGCACAGGGCAATGCCTTCCTAGGCTTTGGTGCAAATTGGTCAAGCTGGCGACCTCCAGCTCCACAATGTCAAACAAACAAAACTGTCCACAGCACCAATGTGATAAAAGGAATCTTCTTTATTAAATGTTTAAAAGCATACAAGACAGGTATGCGACGTTTCGAGACCGCAGTCTCTTAATCATGCATGATTAAGAGACTGCGGTCTCGAAACGTCGCATACCTGTCTTGTATGCTTTTAAACATTTAATAAAGAAGATTCCTTTTATCACATTGGTGCTGTGGACAGTTTTGTTTGTTTGCCAATTATTATCAATAGTCAAGGTTTCCCCTACTGGTTCAGAATCCCCCAGTAGAGTCATAAGGTCCTGTAATGCTGTTAGATCAGCTTGATTGAGTGAACCTATATCTGCACTATTTGAGAGATATTTAAGTACTTTTTTTCTGGCAAATAAATGAGTATCTTTAATGGCTTCAAATGTATGGATTTGGTTGGTGGGTACAAATGACAGACCCTTACGGAGCACTGAGATGTGTGTATGGGTGAGTGTTTTATCTGATAGATTAATAATATTTAAGCCATATCTAATGTTTCTTCCAGTTGTACTGGGATCTCTGGCTGAATTGAACTTGACGCCTCATGCAAGGTTTGCTTACCCCTTCCCCTCCGAGTTCTATTCCTAAAGGGATACTCTCTTTGGTTATATGTGGTTTATTTGTATTTTTATTGCTTAATATAGATTTGGGAGTTCTCTCCGTACTCTCACTTTCTGAAAGCTCAGTGTCTGTCATGTCGCATTCAGGGACATCTGAATCTGAGTTAGTCATTTGTTTATGGCTCCATGCATACACTGTGCCTTTAGCATAGTCAGGAAGGTCCCTTTTTTCTCTTTTCTATCAGAAATAAATTTAGCACATTTTTCCACTTCACCTTTTATTTTATTGTATGACTTTTGAAGGCCTCTTTAGTTTCAAATTGTTTCAAGTCATTACTAATTTGAGATATTTCCCCAGTAATTTTAGATAATTTCTCTATTTCATGCTCCACTAAGTACCCCATTAGTTTAAGGGAACAGTCAGTGAGGGAGCTTCCCCATTTAGTTTTTAATTCTGGCTTTAAGTCACTAAATGAGGAGAATAACTTGAGACGAAGTCCCCTGGGTATTACATCATTGTCTTGATAAAATCTATACATTCCACTGTCTCTTGATTTGTTTTTTCCTAATCCTTTTCAAGTCGTTAAGTGGCTGTAACCATTCCCCAGCATTCCCCCCTTCATTGGCATATTTTTAAGTTCTATAGTCAGATCAGACCACTTTTGCATCTCAGACCCTAAGTCAAAGGATATCATTGTCAATGTGAATAGTCCTGTGCTCAGATACCTAAGAGAAGCGGGGTTAAAGTCCCCACCTAAGGTAATACAACAATAATATCAAAATGGTACTGGCACTAGGACCCAGTGACCCTGGAAAAAGACTGAGCTAAATGTAACAGTCCGGTGCTACCCCTAAAAAAAGGATTTATTTCACGTAATTGGCAAGAGTCCATGAGCTAGTGACGTATGGGATATACAATCCTACCAGGAGGGGCAAAGTTTCCCAAACCTCAAATGCCTATAAATACAGTCCTCACCACACCCACAATTCAGTTTTACAAACTTTGCCTCCTATGGAGGTGGTGAAGTAAGTTTGTGCTTGATTTTTATGATTTTTTCTATGATAAGCGCTTCTAAGAATTCTGAAGCCCAATTCCTCTCAAAGTACGGTGTTTGTCAGAGGGATGCGAAGAGAGTATCGCCTATTGATTTTATGGTTTCCCTCGTGGGAAATCTTTTCAAGGGTTCTCTGTTATCGGTCGTAGGGATTCATCTCCTACCTCCCTTATTCAGATTGACAATATACTCTTATATACCATTACCTCTGCTGATACTTTTTCAGTACTGGTTTGGCTATCTGCTATATGTGAATGGGTGTCTTTCGGTAAGTATCATTATTTAAGACACTCTCAGCTATGGTTTGGCGCTTTATTATTATTATTATTATACTTTATTTATGAAGCGCCAACATATTCCGCAGCGCTGTCCATAGATACAGTTAATTCGAATAAAACAATATAAGACTTGTAAAAAACAGGACAAAATTTACAAACACGGGGGGCGGAGCCTGGCCACGCAGGGACATGGCTGACTAATTCCTGGCTCCCATGCCCTGCGTCCGATGTATCTATA
The DNA here is from genome assembly GCF_027579735.1 of Bombina bombina. Lineage (NCBI taxonomy): Eukaryota > Metazoa > Chordata > Amphibia > Anura > Bombinatoridae > Bombina > Bombina bombina. The sequence goes on from NC_069504.1 coordinate 1,305,319, forward strand.
ATTAATAAGGAGAAAGCAGTCCTAACATTAATCAAACAACAGGATCGTGGGTCTGAATGTCCCTACTACGATTTCAGACTTATAAAGGGTACACTATTAGCGGCAACGCAGCCCTGGCAACACCTGAGGCCTACCCGACCGCACTGATGTGAGCCGCGCGCTCTCCTGGTGGGAACCGATTAACACACACAGCTCTCTGGAGCGCCTCTAATCTGCACTGCGACCACACTACACAGCAAGAGAACGGATCTATCAGGGGTAAGCCGGACTATATCCAACTCCCGAGCGGACCTCACCTGACCTCGCGCTCCCGGCTGCCGTCCCTGGGGAGGCCACCTGTCCCCTCCGGCTTGCTTCTGTTAAGGGGTAGGTCGGTACGACGGTAGCGGAGTGCTGAGGAGAAATAATCTAACCTGACAGAGTGCCGGGGGTCCTCTCCTGGGAACCTATATCACATAAGGGCCCTGACCACGTGGAGCTGCGGCACCCGCCACCTCTATGGGACCGAGCAATCTCTGATGGTCAGTAACACAGCGGGGACTGCCTGTTTAGTGCCCCAAACATAAGCGGTCACATTTGAAAATTAGCAGTGGGCTGTAAAACATTATTTCAGCACAATTTAATACACAGGGGCAGAGCATGATATTGGGGAGACATAGTAGATGGCAATTGTGAACGTGCTCTGGGATTCAAGTTAAATCGTTATAAGCACTATCACACTACATTTTGAGCAATAAACTTTTTGCACTGTTTTGGAAACCAGGCTGCTGCTGGCATATACCACAAACTTGACAGTGTAAGGTGATTCCCCCTCACAGAGTGCTCAGTTTCCCAGTGACATTATACACAACCCCCTTTCTTTTTCAAATAAGGGGAAACAACTGAACAAAAGGAAAAGCCCCCACCTCTATCACATAACTCTGCACATAGAGAGCCAAGACCATTTTTGGAATATAACGTTTGACTTGTTCTTGATTCGCTCTCCTGCTGACATACAGCCCCCTGTTATCCTCACCCCCCCACCTGGCCCCCTCAAGAGCTTTCATTGCCTTTTCACCGCATCTCACCCAGCTGGAAGCACTTAATAGGACTCCCTAAGGGCAATGTCTCACAGAAAAAATACCAAAGGGGAGAAAGGCCCTAAAAGCACAAACCTCACTAACTACCTTAAAATGGCGACTGCGACACAGGACCCAATAAGTAGTGAAAACACAGGTGCTGCACCCTCTCTAGCATTAATCGAGCACACAGCCCTGAGTACACACCCACAAGACCAACCATCTGAAGAGGATCTTAGAGTCCACTCTACCAAAGCTGACATCAACATGGTACTATCCGAAATGAGGTCTCTCTTCGGGGACTTAAAAAAAGACTTTCACCAAATTAACCAGCAGGTTCATACCCTGGAGAAGAAGCAAGATACTATACAGGCTCAGGTAACAGCTAATACCCAAAGGGCTCTAGAACAGGAGGGAGACATTCAATTTCTGCTGTCCAGGGTTGAAGACCTGGACAACAGAGGCAGGCGTAATAATCTCCGGATAAGAGGGGTGCCGGAATCAGTAAACAACTCAGCACTAGAGGGTTACTTACAAGATTTATTCCGGACTATAAAAGGGACACCAAGCTCACCAGCTGTCCAGTTAGAGAGGGCTCACCAAGCTCTACGGCCCAGACCATCACCTAAAGCCCCCCCAAGGGATATAATTGTGAAGTTTTTGAGCTACAGGGACAAAGACGCAATCTCCCAGAAAGCACGGACTATCAAGGAGCTTACACATGCTGGCATCCCTATTCAAATATTCTCTGATCTGAGTCAGATGACATTACAGAAAAGAAGAGACCTTCGTTTTTTAACCAGCGCACTCCAATCACACAAAATTCAATATAAATGGGGTTTCCCGGTCTGCCTTATTGCTACCCATAAAGGGAAACAAGCGATATTCAGAACTCAGGCAGACCTACAGGACTTCTGCAACATATTAGATATTGAAATACCCCATCAAGAAGAAGAGGCAACCTCTCTCAGAAACCAGAACTTGTAGATTGCATCTCCCTGATTTTTTGGGAGACCATGACATGCAGAGGACTTTGTTCAAGATCCAGATAAGTGATCAAGCATCTGTTTATTTAGATTCAATGTTACTAACTTAAATTTTTATTGTTGGTCATAAGAAGAGGATTGAGTGGTTGCCATGCGTATACCTATACCCAAAGGTGCATGTCTCTACTAACTCAAAACTACTTAAATTGTTAGATATGTTATGTTTACAATGTTTCACCTTTATTTAATATGTTTTACAGTATAGATTGCACCCCAAAGGTTTGAGTGGTTACATGTGCCCCGACACCTAGCAAACGAGTTAGCTTCCTACTGTACCTCCGAGTACAGAGCTATATAAAGTTAGACATTATAGATACGCTGGGCCTCTAAATGTCACTGGCAAGCTATCACAGGGGATTAGAACCTAATAGACAAAATGGGCCCTCCTACCCCACGGCTAGCTTAGTTCCAGGTGTGGCTGGGCAATTTCATGAGAAAACCCAAACGGGGTATTTAGGGTAAATGTTTTAGAATAAATATTACTACCTGATTTATAATTTACCTTAGGTTAATGTATTCTTTGACCCCAATGTGTTCATTTGGGCTACACTGCAGTCTTGTTTCACAGGTTCTCAATTGTAATGGATGTCCTACTGTTCATAATGTTATTGTTGTTCTCATGTCAACTCTTATCCTTAATTGCAGAGTCAGATGTGAGATCTCAGTTATGTAGAGTATATTACTTCCTCGTATATGCACCCTTTCACCCCTTATTACCCTCGATGTTATATAAAATCTACTTACTGGGACATGCTATACTCCTTCCTTTTACCTTTCATCTCTTTTTTCTCTTTTATTTGCATCGGACGCAGGGATACAGATCCCATACTCTTCTTACTCTTTTTACCCTTTCCACCTTGCTTGCGGTCCTCGGTCGTTCACTGTCAACAGTGGGTTGCCCGACTATCGCTCTCTTCACCTTCTCTTTTTATTCTCTTTTTTGTTTTTAGATATATATTTCCAAGAAATCTTTTTCTTCAGACTTCTTTCTCTCTAATCCCTAACTACCCTTTAACCCCTTCCTGAACTTGTACTTCCCTCTAGTACCCCTCCCCCCTTTTTTTTTTTTTTTTTTTTTTTTTTTTTTCCCTTTCCCTCTTCTCCCAACCCCCCAACCCCAACTATGACTGATCACGGGACACAAACTTTGTCCTTTATGACATTAAACACTAAAGGTCTTAATATCCCAGAAAAACGTTCCCATCTCATTCGGGATGTTACTCGCGCACACTGCGATGTCGTATTTTTGCAGGAGACGCACTTTTGTAGGGGGAAGGAACCGGCTTGGTTTAACCCTAAATTCCCCACTTCCTTTTTTGCATCTGGTACCTCTAAAAAAAACGGGGTGGGTATATTGATAAAAAAATCCTCCCCTTTTTCGCTTTCTCATATAGAGAAGGACCCGGAGGGTCGATATCTGATAATCATAGGTACACTTCATAATAGACTTGTCACTCTTGTCAATGCCTATTTCCCGAACCAACACCAGAATACATTTTTGAATTCCCTAACTAACAAAATTTTCGAACTCCGTAAAGGAGCGCTGATACTTGGTGGTGACTTCAATGTCCCACTTGATCCCATCTTAGACACCTCCAAAATGACAACCTCAGTTTCCAACAAGATCCTCAGACAGTGCAACGCCAGACTAGAAGAACTAGCGATTCATGACACGTGGCGAATACTTTATCCCACCAGACGAGATTACACTTTTTATTCCCACCCTCACGAAGTTTACTCTAGGATTGATTATTTTTTCACTGACCAACTGACCTTAGCGGGAGTCTTAAACACAAAGATACTTCCCATGACCTGGTCTGACCATGCCCCAGTAGTATGTCAGATAAAGTGGCCCTCAGCACCAGACAGACCATTCATCTGGAGGTTTGATGACTTTTTGCTGAATAACCAAGTAATTAAAACCCTAATCACTACTAAAATACAGGAATATTTTCAGAATAATGAGAATGGGGAGGTACCGGGCCATGTTGTGTGGGAGGCCCATAAGTGTGTAATTAGAGGCGAACTAATACAACAGAAAGCTTCTCAATCTAAGCAGCTCAGACTCAGATACACGACCCTCCTTAAGCAGATACATGACCTAGAATCCAAACATAAGACAACACCGACAGACGCACTGACCAAACAAAATCTTCTTCAAGCCAGGAGAGAAATACAAGACATACACTCTAGGGAACACCAAATCACCGCACTAAAGCTGCAACAAAAGTACTATGAATTCGGAGATAAGCCCGGTAAACTCTTGGCGAGAGCTTTAAAAAGGAGACAGTCTAAGTCCCACATTCACTCCATATTAAACCGTAATAGCCAAACTTGCTCAGACAGCCCTTCTATAGCAGAAGTACTTAGATCCTATTACCAGAATTTGTACAATCTCCGGGATGAGATGGTCTCCCCAGTGGTTTCTGAGGGGATACCTCTGGGATCCCCTATTGACTCCTATCTAGAACCCTTATCTCTCACGACCCTCTCTGATGAGGAAAGAACGAGTCTGGACGCAGACATTTCTACAGAGGAGGTGGCCAAGACTATAGATAGCTTACCGGCAGGTAAAAGCCCAGGCCCAGACGGTTTCAGCGTAAAATACTATAAAAATTTTAAAGACATCCTATCCCCCCGCCTAGCCTCCCTATTTAATAACATCGGAAATTCCCATGATTTCCCATCAACTATGCTCCTTGCGCATGTTACAACCATTCCAAAGCCAGGGAAGTCGACAAACCGGCCTGAAAATTTCAGGCCAATATCCCTCCTTAATGTTGACCTGAAAATTTTTGCAAAAATTTTATCTTCAAGGTTAAACAAATTCTTGCCACAACTTATCTCTCCAGATCAGGTGGGCTTTGTCCCTGGCAGAGAGGCCAGAGACAACACTTTAAAGGCTGCTCTGCTGGTGAACTATGCGCAAGTTAATAACATCCCATCAGTACTTATATCAACGGACGCTGAGAAAGCCTTTGACAGGCTCAATTGGAACTTTCTCAGGGCGGTCCTACTAAAAATGAATTTCGGCCAAACCTTCATCAAAAAAGTCTTCTCTCTATATTCGGGCCCAACCGCACAAGTAAAAGTCAACAATATTCTATCTGACCCTTTTAAAATCTCAAACGGCACACGCCAGGGCTGCCCCTTATCTCCCTTATTGTTCGCCCTCTCCATAGAAATATTAGCACAGAAGATTCGAGACAACCAGAAAATCCCTGGCATTAGGATAGGAGACCAGGAACATAAGGTTTCGCTATATGCGGACGATATCCTTCTATCGGTCACTGACCCGATAACCTCAATCCCGGAAATTCTTCGAGAATTTGAGGAATATGGAAAAGTCTCCAATTTTCATTTGAACCAAGCCAAATCAGAAATCTTAAACATCAACTTACCCCAAACGGACATATGCCGCTTAGCAGATATTTGCAAATTGCGGGTAAAAACGCGGACACTCAAATATCTGGGGATCAACCTCACCCCCAAAACAGAAAGCCTCTTCGAGGCTAATTACACTCAATTATCCCAATCAATTGTGGGCGACCTCTCATCCTGGAGAAACAAACAGATTTCATGGTTGGGTAGAATAGGGGTGGTAAAAATGAATATCCTCCCGAGGATTCTATACTACCTTCAGACTCTCCCTACCCCGTTTCCCAACCAGTACCTATCAAAACTTCAAAGTCAACTGGAGGAATATATATGGGGGGGCATCAGACCTAGGGTTCCCAGAAACACACTATACTTACCTAAAGAGAAGGGCGGGCTGGGCATCCCGAACCTGCTACTTTATAAAAAGGCTATTAATCTCCAACATCAAGTTGAATGGTGTGTCAACTCTAGGGATAAAACTTGGGTCCAGGTGGGACGGGCTATATTGAACACTCAAAATGCAGGCACATTGGGATGGATTTCAAACAAGAACAGACCTAAAATCATTAGCCAGTACCCGCTGCTGAGGGAATTCTTCTCGCAATGGGATAGAACACTAATAGAACATCCGCATATCTCCTCAAATCCTTCTCCTCTTACGCCCTTTACACATAATCCAGACATTCCTTTCCCAGGTATCGCCCTGCCGACTCTTGACAAGACACGACTGGACCAGACCATGTTCCATAGGTTACTACTAAATAACAAACTCAGGAGTCTAGATGAATTGGAGGAGATGGGCCTGAACATACCATGGTTTTTCCACAGGCAGCTTCAGCATTTCGTGCTCACACATAAAAGGATGGGCAGCATCTCCAGACCAGTGAGCCAGACAGAATCATTCTGCCTGTTGACTCGCACTCCCTCACACTTAATCTCAATCATGTACAAGCTACTGTCATCACATAAGGACTGCCATATACCTACCTTTGTTAGACAGTGGAATAGTGAGCTAGACTGCCCTCTCACAGACACAGACTGGCACAAAATATACCACAACCACTCTAAAGCCTCAATATCAGCTAGAACCTTAGAATCCAACTACAAATATCTGTCCCGGTGGTATCTTACACCAGACAAGATTAAAAAAATGTATAAGAAATCAGATGGTAGGTGCTGGAGGGGCTGTGGAGAGGTCGGGACTTTTCTCCACATCTGGTGGTCCTGTGATATGATATCTCCATTCTGGAGCTCTGTAATGGATATCATTGACTCCAAATTAAATATTACATTACGCAGAAATCCGGACTTTTTACTATTCCATGGGCTGCCCAAAATGACAGAGAAACCTAAAAAATATCTACTATATATAATGTTAAATAGCGCAAAAGCCCTCATCCCCCAACACTGGAAATCAGATAAAATCCCTCTTGCAGCAGACTGGGAAGCCAAGGTGGACAGACACTTGGCACTAGAAAGATTTCGATATATGAGAGACGATCGAATCGAAATTCATGAATACATGAAAGAGATTTGGAGACCCCTGGTTAGATGAGCTCCTGATACCTCGCCCCTTTTCAATGTAAACACACGCTTGACCTCCTCCTCCCTTCCCCCCCCCCCCTTTTTTTTTTTTTTTTTTTTTTTTTTCTTTTCTCTCCTTCTCTTCCCCCACCCCCCTATCCCAATGATGAGAACCCCTTCCTTTCCCCTCTCTCCTCTTCACACCCCTTTTTCTCTCTTCCATTTTCGTATTTCCTTTACTCTTACACTATTTCCTCTTTTTCCTCTCACGACGGGCTTCATTATTTCCATTGCCCATCATAATCTCAAGGCAGCAGAGATTCTTGTTGTTTGCTTTCAGTAAAGCATAATAATAACATATCTCCGATGTGAGACGTATGGAAATGTTACAAAGAATTTTGGTTACACATAGATTTTATGAACAATTAGTTTCAGAAATGTAACAAACAACTTACTGTAAGATTTCAGTTCTGTATATTGTTGTTGTATCCTTGCTGACCTTTATGCTTATGCAATGTATCATGTTTACTTTCAATAAAGTTTCTTTGAAAACGAAAAAAAAAAAAAAAAAAAAAAAAAAAATTTACAAACACATACAGGATTGAGGGCCCTATTCCCGTGGGAATTTACAATCTAGAAGTGTAGGAGGTTGAGAAACAGGAGGTGAGGACTGCAAGAATGAGAATGACGTTAATACAGAGTTAGATGAGAAAAATGTTAGGTAAGTGAAATTAATTTATTATTGAGTTGGGTGGTCGGCTTCTCTGAACAGAAAAGTCTTCAGGGAGCATTTAAAGGAAGAAAGATTAGGGAAAAGCCTGACAGCACTAGGGAGAGTGTTCCAGAGGGTAGGTGCTGCAATACAGAAGTCCTGCAATCTAGCATGAGAGGAGGTGATAGTTGCGGATGCAAGGAGCAGGTCATTTGCATTTGAGGTCAATTGGAGATGAGGATTCAGATACCCCAGAGCTTCCCCATTTAGTTTTTAATTCTGGCTTTAAGTCACTAAATGAGGAGAATAACTTGAGACGAAGTCCCCTGGGTATTACATCATTGTCTTGATAAAATCTATACATTCCACTGTCTCTTGATTTGTTTTTTCCTAATCCTTTTCAAGTCGTTAAGTGGCTGTAACCATTCCCCAGCATTCCCCCCTTCATTGGCATATTTTTAAGTTCTATAGTCAGATCAGACCACTTTTGCATCTCAGACCCTAAGTCAAAGGATATCATTGTCAATGTGAATAGTCCTGTGCTCAGATACCTAAGAGAAGCGGGGTTAAAGTCCCCACCTAAGGTAATACAACAATAATATCAAAATGGTACTGGCACTAGGACCCAGTGACCCTGGAAAAAGACTGAGCTAAATGTAACAGTCCGGTGCTACCCCTAAAAAACAAAATTTATGCTTACCTGATAAATTCCTTTCTCCTGTAGTGTGGTCAGTCCACGGGTCATCATTACTTCTGGGATATTAACTCCTCCCCAACAGGAAGTGCAAGAGGATCACCCAGCAGAGCTGCTATATAGCTCCTCCCCTCTACGTCACACCCAGTCATTCGACCGAGAACCAACGAGAAAGGAGAAGCCAAAGGGTGCAGTGGTGACTGGAGTATAATTTAAAAATTTAGACCTGCCATAAAAACAGGGCGGGCCGTGGACTGACCACACTACAGGAGAAAGGAATTTATCAGGTAAGCATAAATTTTGTTTTCTCCTGTTAAGTGTGGTCAGTCCACGGGTCATCATTACTTCTGGGATACCAATACCAAAGCTAAAGTACACGGATGACGGGAGGGACAGGCAGGCTCTTTATACGGAAGGAACCACTGCCTGAAGAACTTTTCTCCCAAAAACAGCCTCCGAAGAAGCAAAAGTGTCAAATTTGTAAAATTTGGAAAAAGTATGAAGAGAAGACCAAGTTGCAGCCTTGCAAATCTGTTCAACAGAAGCCTCATTCTTAAAGGCCCAAGTGGAAGCCACAGCTCTAGTAGAATGAGCTGTAATTCTTTCAGGAGGCTGCTGTCCAGCAGTCTCATAAGCTAAACGTATTATGCTACGAAGCCAAAAAGAGAGAGAGGTAGCAGAAGCTTTTTGACCTCTCCTCTGACCAGAATAAACGACAAACAGGGAAGACGTTTGTCGAAAATCCTTAGTTGCCTGTAGATAAAATTTCAGGGCACGGACTACATCTAGATTGTGTAGAAGACGTTCCTTCTTCGAAGAAGGATTAGGACACAAAGATGGAACAACAATCTCTTGATTGATATTCCTGTTAGTGACCACCTTAGGTAAGAACCCAGGTTTAGTACGCAGAACTACCTTATCTGAATGAAAAATCAGATAAGGAGAATCACAATGTAAGGCAGATAACTCAGAGACTCTTCGAGCCGAGGAAATAGCCATTAAAAACAGAACTTTCCAAGATAACAATTTGATATCAATGGAATGAAGGGGTTCAAACGGAACACCCTGTAAAACATTAAGAACTAAGTTCAAACTCCATGGTGGAGCAACAGTTTTAAACACAGGCTTAATCCTGGCCAAAGCCTGACAAAAAGCCTGAACGTCTGGAACCTCTGACAGACGTTTGTGTAAAAGAATGGACAGAGCTGAAATCTGTCCCTTTAAGGAACTAGCGGATAAACCCTTTTCTAAACCTTCTTGTAGAAAAGACAATATCCTAGGAATCCTAACCTTACTCCATGAGTAACTTTTGGATTCGCACCAATATAAGTATTTACGCCATATTTTATGGTAAATCTTTCTGGTAACAGGCTTCCTAGCCTGTATTAAGGTATCAATTACTGACTCAGAAAAACCACGTTTTGATAAAATCAAGCGTTCAATTTCCAAGCAGTCAGCTTCAGAGAAATTAGATTCTGATGTTTGAAGGGACCCTGGATCAGAAGGTCCTGTCTCAGAGGCAGAGACCAAGGTGGACAGGATGACATGTCCACTAGATCTGCATACCAAGTCCTGCGTGGCCAAGCAGGCGCTATTAGAATCACCGATGCTCTCTCCTGTTTGATTCTGGCAATCAATCGAGGAACCATCGGGAAGGGTGGAAACACATAAGCCATCCCGAAGGTCCAAGGTGCTGTCAAGGCATCTATCAGGACCGCTCCCGGATCCCTGGATCTGGACCCGTAACAAGGAAGCTTGGCGTTCTGTCGAGACGCCATGAGATCTATCTCTGGTTTGCCCCAACGTCGAAGTATTTGGGCAAAGACCTCCGGATGAAGTTCCCACTCCCCCGGATGAAAAGTCTGACGACTTAGGAAATCCGCCTCCCAGTTCTCCACTCCCGGGATGTGGATTGCTGACAGGTGGCAAGAGTGAGACTCTGCCCAGCGAACTATCTTTGATACTTCCATCATCGCTAGGGAGCTTCTTGTTCCTCCTTGATGGTTGATGTAAGCTACAGTCGTGATGTTGTCCGACTGAAACCTGATGAACCCCCGAGTTGATAACTGGGGCCAAGCCAGAAGGGCATTGAGAACTGCTCTCAATTCCAGAATGTTTATTGGCAGGAGACTCTCCTCCTGAGTCCATGATCCCTGAGCCTTCAGAGAATTCCAGACAGCGCCCCAACCTAGTAGGCTGGCGTCTGTTGTTACAATTGTCCAATCTGGCCTGCTGAATGGCATCCCCCTGGACAGATGTGGCCGAGAAAGCCACCATAGAAGAGAATTTCTGGTCTCTTGATCCAGATTCAGAGTAGGGGACAAATCTGAGTAATCCCCATTCCACTGACTTAGCATGCACAATTGCAGCGGTCTGAGATGTAGGCGTGCAAAGGGTACTATGTCCATTGCCGCTACCATTAAGCCGATCACCTCCATGCATTGAGCTACTGACGGGTGTTGAATGGAATGAAGGACACGTCATGCATTTTGAAGCTTTGTTAACCTGTCTTCTGTCAGGTAGATCTTCATTTCTACAGAATCTATAAGAGTCCCTAAGAAGGGAACTCTTGTGAGTGGAAAGAGAGAACTCTTCTTTTCGTTCACCTTCCATCCATGCGACCTTAGAAATGCCAGTACTAACTCTGTATGAGACTTGGCAGTTTGAAAGCTTGAAGCTTGTATCAGAATGTCGTCTAGGTACGGAGCTACCGGAATTCCTCGCGGTCTTAGTACCGCCAGAAGAGCACCCAGAACCTTTGTGAAGATTCTTGGAGCCGTATCCAATCCGAATGGAAGAGCTACAAACTGGTAATGCCTGTCTAGGAAGGCAAACCTTAGATACCGGTAATGATCTTTGTGAATCGGTATGTGAAGGTAAGCATCCTTTAAATCCACTGTGGTCATGTACTGACCCTTTTGGATCATGGGTAGGATTGTCCGAATAGTTTCCATTTTGAACGATGGAACTCTTAGGAATTTGTTTAGGATCTTTAAATCCAAGATTGGCCTGAAGGTTCCCTCTTTTTTGGGAACCACAAACAGATTTGAGTAAAACCCCTGTCCATGTTCCGACCGCGGAACCGGATGGATCACTCCCATTAGTAAAAGATCTTGTACACAGCGTAGAAACGCCTCTTTCTTTATTTGGTTTGTTGACAACCTTGACAGATGAAATCTCCCTTTTGGGGGAGAGGATTTGAAGTCCAGAAGATATCCCTGAGATATGATCTCTAACGCCCAGGGATCCTGGACATCTCTTGCCCAAGCCTGGGCGAGGAGAGAAAGTCTGCCCCCCACTAGATCCGTTCCCGGATCGGGGGCCCTCGATTCATGCTGTCTTAGGGGCAGCAGCAGGTTTTCTGGCCTGCTTGCCCTTGTTCCAGGACTGGTTAGGTCTCCAGCCTTGTCTGTAGCGAGCAACAGCTCCTTTCTGTTTTGGAGCAGAGGAAGTTGATGCTGCTCCTGCCTTGAAATTACGAAAGGAACGAAAATTAGACTGTCTAGCCTTAGGTTTGGCTCTGTCTTGAGGCAGGGCATGGCCTTTACCTCCTGTAATATCAGCGATAATTTCTTTCAAACCGGGCCCAAATAAGGTCTGCCCTTTGAAAGGTATGTTAAGTAACTTAGATTTAGAAGTAACGTCAGCTGACCAGGATTTTAGCCACAGTGCTCTACGTGCCTGAATGGCGAATCCGGAATTCTTAGCCGTAAGTTTTGTTAAATGTACTACGGCATCTGAAACAAATGAATTAGCTAGCTTAAGTGTTTTAAGCTTGCTTGAAATCTCATCTATAGTTATTGAGTCAAGAGTCTCTTCCAGGGACTCGGACCAAAAAGCGTCCGCGGCCGAGACAGACGCAATACATGCAAGGGGTTGCAATATAAAACCTTGTTGAACAAACATTTTCTTAAGGTAACCCTCTAATTTTTTATCCATTGGATCTGAAAAGGCACAGCTATCCTCCACCGGGATAGTGGTACGCTTAGCCAGAGTAGAAACCGCTCCCTCCACCTTAGGGACCGTCTGCCATAAGTCCCGTGTGGTGGCGTCTATTGGAAACATTTTTCTAAACACAGGAGGGGGTGAAAAGGGTACACCGGGCCTATCCCACTCCTTAGTAATTATCTCTGTAAGCCTCTTAGGTATAGGAAATACTTCAGTACTCGCCGGTACCGCATAGTATCTATCCAGCCTACATAATTTCTCTGGGATTGCAACGGTGTTACAATCATTCAGAGCTGCTAATACCTCCCCTAACAGTACACGGAGGTTTTCGAGTTTAAACTTAAAATTAGAAATGTCTGAATCCATTCTATTGGGATCAGAACCGTCACCTGCAGATTGAAGCTCTCCGTCCTCCTGTTCTGCATACTGTGACGCAGTATCAGACATGGCCCTATTATTAACAGCGCACTCTGTTCTCACCCCAGAGTGATCACGCTTACCTCTAAGTTCTGGTAATTTAGACAAAACTTCAGTCATAACATTAGCCATATCCTGTAATGTGATTTGTAATGGCCGCCCTGATGTACTCGGCGCTACAATATCACGCACCTCCCGAGCGGGAGATGCAGGTACTGACACGTGAGGCGAGTTAGTCGGCATAACTCTCCCCTCGTTGTTTGGTGAATGATGTTCAATTTGTACAGATTGACTTTTATTTAAAGTAGCATCAATGCAATTAGTACACAAATTTCTATTGGGCTCCACTTTGGCTTTAGCACATATAGCACAGAGATATTCCTCTGAGTCAGACATGTTTAACACACTAGCAATTAAACTAGCAACTTGGAAATACTTTTCAAAGCAATTTACAAATAATATGAAAAACGTACTGTGCCTTTAAGAAGCACAGAAAAAAAGTTATGACAGTTGAGTAATAATAAACCGGAGAAACTATAACATCAAATTCTTTCCGGTAAAACACAATTTTAGCAAAGGATTGCCCCCATTAGCAATGGATAACTAACCCTTGAATAGCAGAAAAAATGTACAGAATATAAACGTTTTTTATCACAGTCAAAGCACAATCTCACAGGTCTGCTGTGAGTGATTACCTCCCTCAAACTAACTTTTGAAGACCCCTGAGCGATGTAGAGACGAACCGGATCATGCAGGGAAGAAAACAGACTTGTGACTGAATTTTCTGATGCGTAGCAAAAGCACCAAAATAGGCCACTCCCCCTCACACACAACAGTGAGGGAGATCAGTAAACTGTCTTAAATTAAATAAAACAACCGCCAAGTGGAAAAAAACAGTGCCCAAACAATTTTTCACCCAGTACCTCAGATAATTAAACGATTTAACATGCCAGCAAAAACGTTTAACATCAATAAATGAAATGTCATTAGAAAGCCTGTTGCTAGTCGTTCCCACTGCAAGTTAGGCTAAAGTCTTATGCATACAGTATTATCCCAGTGAAGTGCCATTCCCCAGAATACTGAAGTGTAAATATACATACATGACAGCCTGATACCAGTTGCTACTACTGCATTTAAGGCTGAGCTTACATTATATCGGTATGGCAGTATTTTCTCAGTCAATAATATGCTGCTACATACCTCTTTGCAGGTTAACCTGCCCGCTGTCCCCTGATCTGAAGTTTACCTCACTCCTCAGATGGCCGAGAACAGCAAGATGATCTTAACTACGCCGGTTAAAATCATACAAAAAACTCAGGTAGATTCTTCTTCAAATTCTACCTGAGAAGGAACAACACACTCCGGTGCTGTTTTAAAATAACAAACTTTTGATTGAAGGTATAAAACTAAGTATAATCACCACAGTCCTCTCACACATCCTATCTATTAGTTGGGTGCAAGAGAATGACTGGGTGTGACGTAGAGGGGAGGAGCTATATAGCAGCTCTGCTGGGTGATCCTCTTGCACTTCCTGTTGGGGAGGAGTTAATATCCCAGAAGTAATGATGACCCGTGGACTGACCACACTTAACAGGAGAAAAAGGATTTATTTCACGTAATTGGCAAGAGTCCATGAGCTAGTGACGTATGGGATATACAATCCTACCAGGAGGGGCAAAGTTTCCCAAACCTCAAATGCCTATAAATACAGTCCTCACCACACCCACAATTCAGTTTTACAAACTTTGCCTCCTATGGAGGTGGTGAAGTAAGTTTGTGCTTGATTTTTATGATTTTTTCTATGATAAGCGCTTCTAAGCATTCTGAAGCCCAATTCCTCTCAAAGTACAGTGTTTGTCAGAGGGATGCGAAGAGAGTATCGCCTATTGATTTTATGGTTTCCCTCGTGGGAAATCTTTTCAAGGGTTCTCTGTTATCGGTCGTAGGGATTCATCTCCTACCTCCCTTATTCAGATTGACAATATACTCTTATATACCATTACCTCTGCTGATACTTTTTCAGTACTGGTTTGGCTATCTGCTATATGTGAATGGGTGTCTTTCGGTAAGTATCATTATTTAAGACACTCTCAGCTATGGTTTGGCGCTTTATTATTATTATTATTATACTTTATTTATGAAGCGCCAACATATTCCGCTGCGCTGTCCATAGATACAGTTAATTCGAATAAAACAATATAAGACTTGTAAAAAACAGGACAAAATTTACAAACACATACAGGATTGAGGGCCCTATTCCCGTGGGAATTTACAATCTAGAAGTGTAGGAGGTTGAGAAACAGGAGGTGAGGACTGTAAGATTGAGAAAGATGTTAATATAGAGTTAGATGAGGGAAATGTTAGGTAAGTGAAATTAATTTATTATTGAGTTGGGTGGTCGGCTTCTCTGAACAGAAAAGTCTTCAGGGAGCATTTAAAGGAAGAAAGATTAGGGAAAAGCCTGACAGCACTAGGGAGAGTGTTCCAGAGGGTAGGTGTTGCACGACAGAAGTCCTGCAGTCTAGCATGAGAGGAGGTGATAGTTGCGGATGCAAGGAGCAGGTCATTTGCATTTGAGGTCAATTGGAGATGAGGATTCAGATACCCCAGTTGCCCTGCATTTTAAGAATGAACATAATGGGAACAAAAATCTATTAAGTTTTCAGGGTATACAACATGTAAGGAGACCCAAAAGGGGAGGAAACAGACTTAAACTTTTAAGTCAGAAGGAAGTATATTGGATTTTCCAGTTAAATACAAGGGTCCCGAATGGACTTAATTCTGATTGGGACATCAAACTTTATGTAGAGTAGTTAGACTTAGGCCATAGTGGGTAATTCACATGCATTTTCATTCCATTAGAATGTATCATAAAGTGTGGTATGCACTCTTTCCCATTATATCCATACAGGGAGTGCAGAATTATTAGGCAAGTTGTATTTTTGAGGATTAATTTTATTATTGAACAACAACCATGTTCTCAATGAACCCAAAAAACTCATTAATATCAAAGCTGAATAGTTTTGGAAGTAGTTTTTAGTTTGTTTTTAGTTATAGCTATTTTAGGGGGATATCTATGTGTGCAGGTGACTATTACTGTGCATAATTATTAGGCAAATTAACAATAAACAAATATATACCCATTTCAATTATTTATTTTTACCAGTGAAACCAATATAACATCTCAACATTCACAAATATACATTTCTGACATTCAAAAACAAAACAAAAACAAATCAGTGACCAATATAGCCACCTTTCTTTGCAAGGACACTCAAAAGCCTGCCATCCATGGATTCTGTCAGTGTTTTGATCTGTTCACCATCAACATTGCGTGCAGCAGCAACCACAGCCTCCCAGACACTGTTCAGAGAGGTGTACTGTTTTCCCTCCTTGTAAATCTCACATTTGATGATGGACCACAGGTTCTCAATGGGGTTCAGATCAGGTGAACAAGGAGGCCATGTCATTAGATTTTCTTCTTTTATACTCTTTCTTGCCAGCCACGCTGTGGAGTACTTGGACGCGTGTGATGGAGCATTGTCCTGCATGAAAATCATGTTTTTCTTGAAGGATGCAGACTTCTTCCTGTACCACTGCTTGAAGAAGGTGTCTTCCAGAAACTGGCAGTAGGACTGGGAGTTGAGCTTGACTCCATCCTCAACCCGAAAAGGCCCCACAAGCTCATCTTTGATGATACCAGCCCAAACCAGTACTCCACCTCCACCTTGCTGGCGTCTGAGTCGGACTGGAGCTCTCTGCCCTTTACCAATCCAGCCACGGGCCCATCCATCTGGCCCATCAAGACTCACTCTCATTTCATCAGTCCATAAAACCTTAGAAAAATCAGTCTTGAGATATTTCTTGGCCCAGTCTTGACGTTTCAGCTTGTGTGTCTTGTTCAGTGGTGGTCGTCTTTCAGCCTTTCTTACCTTGGCCATGTCTCTGAGTATTGCACACCTTGTGCTTTTGGGCACTCCAGTGATGTTGCAGCTCTGAAATATGGCCAAACTGGTGGCAAGTGGCATCTTGGCAGCTGCACGCTTGACTTTTCTCAGTTCATGGGCAGTTATTTTGCGCCTTGGTTTTTCCACATGCTTCTTGCGACCCTGTTGACTATTTTGAATGAAACGCTTGATTGTTCGATGATCACGCTTCAGAAGCTTTGCAATTTTAAGAGTGCTGCATCCCTCTGCAAGATATGTCACTATTTTTTACTTTTCTGAGCCTGTCAAGTCCTTCTTTTGACCCATTTTGCCAAAGGAAAGGAAGTTGCCTAATAATTATGCACACCTGATATAGGGTGTTGATGTCATTAGACCACACCCCTTCTCATTACAGAGATGCACATCACCTAATATGCTTAATTGGTAGTAGGCTTTCGAGCCTATACAGCTTGGAGTAAGACAACATGCATAAAGAGGATGATGTGGTCAAAATACTCATTTGCCTAATAATTCTGCACTCCCTGTAGATCTTTTAGAGATATTTGGGAAGTTTCTGTGTATTCAATAATCCTATTGATTTTGACATATTCCCCTTTTATGATAAGGTGATAGCCATGAATACATCTATAATTATTCTTTTGCATAATGGTGTAATAAATTTATACTGGAGCAGTTTATATGAAACTAGCACAAGGCAGTTCTTGGTATCAAATATTGTGGATAAAATTGATTAGGTACTTGTTGTCAGAAATAATAGTTGAGTCCCACATATCAGTTTAGAATATTATATCTAAGTTAGATTTTATACTAAATAAGATTTGACGGTTTGAAAAGAAAATACACTTTATCTAACTCTCTGTAAATATGTAAATATGCTTATCTGTTAGAAATTACACAATATATATACTGAATAAAGATTGCCCTCCTTTTCTTTGATTCACCTGAACCAATGCTCTACACCTGTAATGGGGGAGTGGTTAATACCTTTATTAAGGATGAGCTTTCAGGTGTTGGTATAGGTCACTGATGAAGTGAGAACTATGAAACGCGTTTGACCTTGTCACCTTGCTGGCGTGTATGCCTTTTATGTATTTCTAAATAAAGGAGCTTTCTACTTTTAAGCCTTTGGCCTGGCGGTACCTTATTTACTTTCACCCTTTTCAACTAACCCTTTTTGAGTGCGAGGATTCCGGTTGTTCAACTGATTTTTCTATTGAGGGAAAAAGGTGAAGTTCCCTGTATACATCCTACCTGCACCAGTCGGACCGGAACCTTTGTTTTAATTACAGCTCTCGTGAAAAGCGCTGAGGAGGTGAGACGGAGTAGTGCTGCAGCGACAGTGAAGACACAGCACAGTGAAACGAGAGAGAAGTGAATGGAATTGTCCGACATACTGAGCGCCTGCTAACGGAGTCTGGCAAAGGAGCAGGTCATTGTTGGATCTTAGTGGACGGGCTGGAGTATACTTGTGTATTAGAGAGGATAGGTAGAGGGGAGCGGCGTTGTTGAGAGCTTTGTATGTAAGGGTGAGAATTTTGAATTTAATTTTGCTGTGAATGGGGAACCAATGAAGGGATTCGCAGAGAGGTGCAGCAGATACAGAGCAACAGGAAAGGTGGGTCAGCCTGGCAGAGGCATTTAGGATAGATTGAATGGGGGAGAGGCGGGAAACAGAAAGACCAGCGAGTAGGTTATTGCAGTAGTTAAGTCGGGAAATAACAAGGGAGTGGATTATTTGCTATGTGGTGTCAGCGCTCAGAAAAGCGTGAATCTTGAAAATATTGCATAGATAGTTGTGGCGGGATGTAGAAAGTGATTTGATATGGGGGATGAAGGATAGATTTGAGTCAA
Source organism: Bombina bombina (assembly GCF_027579735.1). Taxonomy (NCBI): domain Eukaryota; kingdom Metazoa; phylum Chordata; class Amphibia; order Anura; family Bombinatoridae; genus Bombina; species Bombina bombina. Next base: position 1,323,894 of record NC_069504.1, read on the forward strand.
GTTTAACTCCGAAGCAGCAGACTTGGGGCGATGGGGAAATGGTGATGCCGTCAACAGGGATAGAGAAGTCAGAAGTCGGCGTAGAGCTTGAGGGGGGGATAAGAAGGAGCTCAGTCTTGGACATGTTAATCTTTAGGTGGTGAGAGGCCATCCAGGAAGAAATACCAGATAAGCAGTCGCTGACATGAGAAAGGACAGAGGTAAATCTGGGTGTCATCAGCATAGAGGTGATATTTGAAGCCATAACTGTTGATAAGTTTACCCAGCGAAGAAGTATAGATGGAGAAGAGTAGAGGACCCAGAACAGATCCTTGAGGTACTCCAACAGACAGAGGCATAGGAGAGGAGGAGTCGCCAGCAAATTACACAGAAAAAGACCTGTGAGAAAGATAGGAGTGAATCCAGGAAAGAGCAGTGTCACAGAGGCCAAAAGAGCTAAGAGTCTGTAGGAGGAGGGGGTGGTCAACTGTGTCGAAGGCAGCTAAGAGGTCAAGTAAGATGAGTATAGAGTAGTGGTCAATATTTTTAGCAGAGAGAAGATCATTTGTAACCTTGGTAAGGGCAGTCTCAGTTGAGTGTTTGGGGCGGAATCCAGATTGCAGGGGGTCAAGCAAGGAGTTTGGCGGACAGGAAGTGGGTTAGGTGATTGTAAACTAGTTTTTCAAGGAGTTTTGATGTTAGTGGAAGCAGTGATATGGGGCGGTAGCTTTCAGGAGAATTAGGGTCGAGGGAGAGTTTTTTGAGTATAGGAGTGACCTTTGCGTGTTTGAAAGAAGATGGGAATGAGCCGGTAGAGAGAGATAGGTTGAAGATGTGAGTAAGAGCAGGAGTGAGGGTGGAAGATAGGGAGGGTATTAGATTGGAAGGGATAGGGTCAAGCGGGCAGGTAGTGAGGCGTGAGGAAGATAGTAAGGAGGAAACTTCATTCTCGGTGGCTGGATGGAAGATGCAAAGGGTGGCAGAGGGAGTAACTGGGCCTGTTGATGGAATATTGCAGGTTGGTGTTGGGATGTTGCTTCGGATAGTATGTGTTTTGTTTAAAAAGTAGTCTGCCAGGTCTTAAGCACTAAAGACAGATGGGTGGTGTAGCAGGTAGGTAGAGGAGAGAGTTAAAGGTGGAGAAGAGTCATTTAGGGTTTGAGGAAAGAGTAGATATGAGAGAAGAAAAGTAGGTTTACTTGGCTAAGTGAAGGGCAGAAGTGTATGAACAAAGAATAAACTTATAGTGTATGAAATCAGGTTCAGAGTGAGTTTTCCTCCAGACATGCTCAGCAGTACAGGAGCATTTTTGCAAATAGCATGTTTGCTGAGCATGCCAAGGCTGTAACTGATGGCGTGATGTTTTGCGCAGCTGGGGAGGGGCAAGCGTGTCTAATGCAGAGGATAGAGTTTTGTTATAGTGGGCTGTTGCGAGATCAGGGCAGGTTATAGAGGATGTGTGAGGGAGGAGATCTTGAATGATTTTTGAAAATTGGAGCGGATCCACAGCATGTAGATTTCTACAAGTGCAGGGGCGGGATGGAGGACTGGGTTTAGCTGTTGCATTAATATTATAGGTGACCAGGTGATGGTCTGAAATGGGAAAAGGGCAACAGGTGAGGTCAGATATAGAGCAGAGGTAGGAACATACCAGGTCGATGGAGTGCCCATCACAGTGAGTGGGGAATAGGGTGGATTGTGAGAGACTGAAGGAGGATGTGAGTGAAAGAAGTTTAGAGGCAGAAAGGGCAGATGGGTTGTCAATGAAAAAGTTGAAGTCCCCAAGAATTAGGGTTGGTATATTTGTAGAGAGAAAGTGAGGAAGCCAGGCTGCGAAGTTGTCAAGGAAATGGGAGGTCGGTCCAGGAGGGCAATAGATAACTGCCACTTTGAGGGAGAGGGAGGAGAACAGGATAATACAGTGGACTTCAAAGGAGGAGGAGAGAGATGAGATTGGAGGTAGGTACTGATAAGTGCAGGAGGGGGAGAGCAGGATCACAATCCCCGCCGCCACATTTCTCACCTGGCCTAGGGATATGGTTAAAGTGAAGACCACCATGTGTGAGAGCAGCAGTGGAAAAGGCGTCAGAAGGAGATAGTCAGGTTTCAGGAATTGCTAAAAGGGTGAAAGCACTTGTTATAAACAGGTCATGAATGGCTGTAAGTTTGTTGCAGACAGAGCGAGAGTTCCATAGAGCACACGTAAAAGGAGTGTGTGTGTGTGGGAGGCATTGGATGGAAATGAGGTTATGTGTGTTGCTTTTATTAAAGTTTCTATAAGGAGTGCGTGATAGGGTAATGGTGGGAATGAGGGTGGGCCCAGCATTTGGAGAGATATTGCCTGATGCTAATAGCAGCAAGATGGATAGTAAGAGTAGGTGAGAATGAGATTTATTGCACCTGGGGTGGTGCAGTTTATGGATATAGATTTTAAAATAGAAAGTAGTTCATGAGAGCTAAGGTATGGAGAAGAAAGGAGAGAGGGGCCGATATAAACTGCATGTGAGAAGGGTAAGGTATGAGCATGTGAGCTAAGGTAAGGAGAGAGGGGCCGATATAAACTGCATGTGGAGAAGGGTAAGGTATGAGCATGTGAGCTAAGGTAAGGAGAGAGGGGCCGATATAAACTGCATGAGGAGAAGGGTAAGGTATGAGCATGTGAGCTAAGGTAAGGAGAGAGGGGCCGATATAAACTGCATGAGGAGAAGGGTAAGGTATGAGCATGTGAGCTAAGGTAAGGAGAGAGGGGCCGATATAAACTGCATGTGGAGAAGGGTAAGGTATGAGCATGTGAGCTAAGGTAAGGAGAGAGGGGCCGATATAAACTGCATGTGAGAAGGGTAAGGTATGAGCATGTGAGCTAAGGTAAGGAGAGAGGGGCCGATATAAACTGCATGTGAGAAGGGTAAGGTATGAGCATGTGAGCTAAGGTAAGGAGAGAGGGGCCGATATAAACTGCATGTGAGAAGGGTAAGGTATGAGCATGTGAGCTAAGGTAAGGAGAGAGGGGCCGATATAAACTGCATGTGAGAAGGGTAAGGTATGAGCATGTGAGCTAAGGTAAGGAGAGAGGGGCCGATATAAACTGCATGTGAGAAGGGTAAGGTATGAGCATGTGAGCTAAGGTAAGGAGAGAGGGGCCGATATAAACTGCATGTGAGAAGGGTAAGGTATGAGCATGTGAGCTAAGGTAAGGAGAGAGGGGCCGATATAAACTGCATGTGAGAAGGGTAAGGTATGAGCATGTGAGCTAAGGTAAGGAGAGAGGGGCCGATATAAACTGCATGTGAGAAGGGTAAGGTATGAGCATGTGAGCTAAGGTAAGGAGAGAGGGGCCGATATAGGTAAGGAGAGAGGGGCCGATATAAACTGCATGTGAGAAGGGTAAGGTATGAGCATGTGAGCTAAGGTAAGGAGAGAGGGGCCGATATAAACTGCATGTGAGAAGGGTAAGGTATGAGCATGTGAGCTAAGGTAAGGAGAGAGGGGCCGATATAAACTGCATGTGAGAAGGGTAAGGTATGAGCATGTGAGCTAAGGTAAGGAGAGAGGGGCCGATATAAACTGCATGTGAGAAGGGTAAGGTATGAGCATGTGAGCTAAGGTAAGGAGAGAGGGGCCGATATAAACTGCATGTGAGAAGGGTAAGGTATGAGCATGTGAGCTAAGGTAAGGAGAGAGGGGCCGATATAAACTGCATGTGAGAAGGGTAAGGTATGAGCATGTGAGCTAAGGTAAGGAGAGAGGGGCCGATATAAACTGCATGTGAGAAGGGTAAGGTATGAGCATGTGAGCTAAGGTAAGGAGAGAGGGGCCGATATAAACTGCATGTGAGAAGGGTAAGGTATGAGCATGTGAGCTAAGGTAAGGAGAGAGGGGCCGATATAAACTGCATGAGGAGAAGGGTAAGGTAAGAGCATGTGAGCTAAGGTAAGGAGAGAGGGGCCGATATAAACTGCATGAGGGGAAGGGTAAGGTATGAGCATGTGAGCTAAGGTAAGGAGAGAGGGGCCGATATAAACTGCATGTGAGAAGGGTAAGGTATGAGCATGTGAGCCTGCTTGTGGAATAGACATGAGACTGTTAAAAGGAAAAGAAGTCCTGAAAACATAGCAGAATGTTAAGTGCAAAAGATTTTTTGAATGAAAATATTTAGCTTGCCTCAAATCCTGTTCAATTCTTGTCTAATTCCCAGCGCTGCCACTTAAAGATGGTGACTTGTCTGATTCTCAGCACTGCCACTTAAAGATGGTCACTTGTCTAATTCTCAGCGCTGCCACTTAAAGATGGTGACTTGTCTGATTCTCAGCGCAGCAAAATAAAGATGGTCACTTGTCTAATTCTCAGCGCTGCCACTTAAAGATGGTCACTTGTCTAATTCTCAGCGTTGCCACTTAAAGATGGTCACTTGTCTAATTCTCAGCGCTGCCACTTAAAGATGGTTCTTGTCTAATTCTCAGCACTGCCACTTAAAGATGGTCACTTGTCTAATTCTCAGCCTTGTGACTTAAAGATGGTCACTTGTCTAATTCTCAGCACTGCCACTTAAAGATGGTCACTTGTCTAATTCTCAGTGCTGCCACTTAAAGATGGTCACTTGTCTAATTCTCAGCGCTGCCACATAAAGATGGTCACTTGTCTAATTCTTATTGCTGCCACTTAAAGATGGTCACTTGTCTAATTCTCAGTGCTGCCACTTAAAGATGGTCACTTGTCTAATTCTTATTGCTGCCACTTAAAGATGGTCACTTGTCTAATTCTCAGCCCTGCCACTTAAAGATGGTCACTTGTCTAATTCTTATTGCTGCCACTTAAAGATGGTCACTTGTCTAATTCTCAGCACTGCCACTTAAAGATGGTCACTTGTCTAATTCTCAGTGCTGCCACTTAAAGATGGTCACTTGTCTAATTCTCAGCCCTGCCACTTAAAGATGGTCACTTGTCTAATTCTCAGCGCTGCCACTTAAAGATGGTCACTTGTCTAATTCTCAGCACTGCCACTTAAAGATGGTCACTTGTCTAATTCTCAGCGCTGCCACTTAAAGATGGTCACTTGTCTAATTCTCAGTGCTGCCACTTAAAGATGGTCACTTGTCTAATTCTCAGCACTGCCACTTAAAGATGGTCACTTGTCTAATTCTCAGCGCTGCCACTTAAAGATGGTTCTTGTCTAATTCTCAGTGCTGCCACTTAAAGATGGTCACTTATCTAATTCTCAGCGCTGCCACTTAAAGATGGTTCTTGTCTAATTCTCAGCGCTGCCACTTAAAGATGGTCACTTGTCTAATTCTCAGCACTGCCACTTAAAGATGGTCACTTGTCTAATTCTCAGCGCTGCCACTTAAAGATGGTTCTTGTCTAATTCTCAGCGCTGCCACTTAAAGATGGTCACTTGTCTAATTCTCAGCGCTGCCACTTAAAGATGGTCACTTGTCTAATTCTCAGCGCTGCCACTTAAAGATGGTCACTTGTCTAATTCTCAGCCCTGCCACTTAAAGATGGTCACTTGTCTAATTCTTATTGCTGCCACTTAAAGATGGTCACTTGTCTAATTCTCAGCGCTGCCACTTAAAGATGGTCACTTGTCTAATTCTCAGCACTGCCACTTAAAGATGGTCACTTGTCTAATTCTCAGTGCTGCCACTTAAAGATGGTCACTTGTCTAATTCTTATTGCTGCCACTTAAAGATGGTCACTTGTCTAATTCTTAGTGCAGCCACTTAAAGATGGTCACATGTCTAATTCTCAGTGCTGCCACTTAAAGATGGTCACTTGTCTAATTCTCAGCGCTGCCACTTAAAGATGGTCACTTGTCTAATTCTCAGCACTGCCACATAAAGATGGTCACTTGTCTAATTCTCAGCGCTGCCACTTAAAGATGGTCACTTGTCTAATTCTCAGCACTGACACTTAAAGATGGTCACTTGTCTAATTCTCAGTGCTGCCACATAAAGATGGTTCTTGTCTAATTCTCAGCGCTGCCACTTAAAGATGGTCACTTGTCTAATTCTCAGCACTGCCACATAAAGATGGTTCTTGTCTAATTCTCAGCGCTGCCACTTAAAGATGGTCACTTGTCTAATTCTCAGCACTGCCACTTAAAGATGGTCACTTGTCTAATTCTCAGTGCAGTCACTTAAAGATGGTCACTTGTCTAATTCTCAGCACTGCCACTTAAAGATGGTCACTTGTCTAATTCTCAGCGCTGCCACTTAAAGATGGTCACTTGTCTAATTCTCAGCGCTGCCACTTAAAGATGGTCACTTGTCTAATTCTCAGCGCTGCCACTTAAAGATGGTCACTTGTCTAATTCTCAGCGCTGCCACTTAAAGATGGTCGCTTGTCTAATTCTCAGCACTGTCACTTAAAGATCGTCACTTGTCTAATTCTCAGGACTGCCACTTAAAGATGGTCACTTGTCTAATTCTCAGCGCTGCCACTTAAAGATGGTCACTTGTCTAATTCTCAGCACTGCCACTTAAAGATGGTCACTTGTCTAATTCTCAGTGCTGTCACTTAAAGATGGTCACTTTTCTAATTCTCAGCACTGCCACATAAAGATGGTCACTTGTCTAATTCTCAGCGCTGCCACTTAAAGATGGTCACTTGTCTAATTCTCAGTGCTGCCACTTAAAGATGGTCACTTGTCTAATTCTCAGCGCTGCCACTTAAAGATGGTCACTTGTCTAATTCTCAGTGCTGCCACTTAAAGATGGTCACTTGTCTAATTCTCAGTGCTGCCACTTAAAGATGGTCACTTGTCTAATTCTCAGCGCTGCCACTTAAAGATGGTCACTTGTCTAATTCTCAGCGCTGCCACTTAAAGATGGTCACTTGTCTAATTCTCAGCGCTGCCACTTAAAGATGGTCACTTGTCTAATTCTCAGCGCTGCCACTTAAAGATGGTCACTTGTCTAATTCTCAGCGCTGCCACTTAAAGATGGTCACTTGTCTAATTCTCAGCGCTGCCACTTAAAGATGGTCACTTGTCTAATTCTCAGCGCTGCCACTTAAAGATGGTCACTTGTCTAATTCTCAGCACTGCCACTTAAAGATGGTCACTTGTCTAATTCTCAGCACTGCCACTTAAAGATGGTCACTTGTCTATTTCTCAGTGCTGCCACTTAAAGATGGTCACTTGTCTAATTCTCAGTGCTGCCACTTAAAGATGGTCACTTGTCTAATTCTCAGCGCTGCCACTTAAAGATGGTCACTTGTCTAATTCTCAGTGCTGCCACTTAAAGATGGTCACTTGTCTAATTCTCAGCCTTGTCACTTAAAGATGGTCACTTGTCTAATTCTCAGCACTGCCACATAAAGATGGTTCTTGTCTAATTCTCAGCACTGCCACTTAAAAATGGTCACTTGTCTAATTCTCAGTGCTGCCACTTAAAGATGGTCACTTGTCTAATTCTCAGTGCTGCCACTTAAAGATGGTCACTTGTCTAATTCTCAGTGCTGCCACTTAAAGATGGCCACTTGTCTAATTCTCAGCGCTGCCACTTAAAGATGGTCACTTGTCTAATTCTTATTGCTGCCACTTAAAGATGGTCACTTGTCTAATTCTCAGTGCTGCCACTTACAGATGGTCACTTGTCTAATTCTCAGTGCTGCCACTTAAAGATGGTCACTTGTCTAATTCTCAGCGCTGCCACTTAAAGATGGTCACTTGTCTAATTCTCAGCGCTGTCACTTAAAGATGGTCACTTGTCTAATTCTCAGCCTTGCCACTTAAAGATGGTCACTTGTCTAATTCTCAGTGCTGCCACTTAAAGATGGTCACTTGTCTAATTCTTATTGCTGCCACTTAAAGATGGTCACTTGTCTAATTCTCAGTGCAGCCACTTAAAGATGGTCACTTGTCTAATTCTCAGTGCTGCCACTTAAAGATGGTCACTTGTCTAATTCTCAGTGCTGCCACTTAAAGATGGTCACTTGTCTAATTCTCAGCGCTGCCACTTAAAGATGGTCACTTGTCTAATTCTCAGCACTGCCACATAAAGATGGTTCTTGTCTAATTCTCAGCGCTGCCACTTAAAGATGGTCACTTGTCTAATTCTCAGCACTGCCACTTAAAGATGGTCACTTGTCTAAATCTCAGTGCAGTCACTTAAAGATGGTCACTTGTCTAATTCTCAGCACTGCCACTTAAAGATGGTCACTTGTCTAATTCTCAGCGCTGCCACTTAAAGATGGTCACTTGTCTAATTCTCAGCGCTGCCACTTAAAGATGATCACTTGTCTAATTCTCAGCGCTGCCACTTAAAGATGGTCACTTGTCTAATTCTCAGCGCTGCCACTTAAAGATGGTCACTTGTCTAATTCTCAGCGCTGCCACTTAAAGATGGTCACTTGTCTAATTCTCAGCGCTGTCACTTAAAGATGGTCACTTGTCTAATTCTCAGCGCTGCCACTTAAAGATGGTCACTTGTCTAATTCTCAGGACTGCCACTTAAAGATGGTCACTTGTCTAATTCTCAGCGCTGCCACTTAAAGATGGTCACTTGTCTAATTCTTATTGCTGCCACTTAAAGATGGTCACTTGTCTAATTCTCAGGACTGCCACTTAAAGATGGTCACTTGTCTAATTCTCAGCGCTGCCACTTAAAGATGGTCACTTGTCTAATTCTCAGCGCTGCCACTTAAAGATGGTCACTTGTCTAATTCTCAGCACTGCCACTTAAAGATGGTCACTTGTCTAATTCTCAGCGCTGTCACTTAAAGATGGTCACTTGTCTAATTCTCAGCGCTGCCACTTAAAGATGGTCACTTGTCTAATTCTCAGCACTGTCACTTAAAGATGGTCACTTGTCTAATTCTCAGTGCTGTCACTTAAAGATGGTCACTTGTCTAATTCTCAGTGCTGCCACTTAAAGATGGTCACTTGTCTAATTCTCAGCACTGTCACTTAAAGATGGTCACTTGTCTAATTCTCAGCGCTGCCACTTAAAGATGGTCACTTGTCTAATTCTTATTACTGCCACTTAAAGATGGTCACTTGTCTAATTCTCAGTACTGCCACTTAAAGATGGTCACTTGTCTAATTCTCAGTGCTGTCACTTAAAGATGGTCACTTGTCTAATTCTCAGTGCTGCCACTTAAAGATGGCCACTTGTCTAATTCTCAGTGCTGCCACTTAAAGATGGTCACTTGTCTAATTCTCAGCGCTGTCACTTAAAGATGGTCACTTGTCTAATTCTCAGCGTTGCCACTTAAAGATGGTCACTTGTCTAATTCTCAGCGCTGCCACTTAAAGATGATCACTTGTCTAATTCTCAGCGCTGCCACTTAAAGATGGTCACTTGTCTAATTCTCAGCGCTGCCACTTAAAGATGGTCACTTGTCTAATTCTCAGCGCTGCCACTTAAAGATGGTCACTTGTCTAATTCTCAGTGCTGCCACTTAAAGATGGTCACTTGTCTAATTCTCAGTGCTGCCACTTAAAGATGGTCACTTGTCTAATTCTCAGTGCTGTCACTTAAAGATGGTTCTTGTCTAATTCTCAGTGCTGTCACTTAAAGATGGTCACTTGTCTAATTCTTATTGCTGCCACTTAAAGATGGTCACTTGTCTAATTCTTATTGCTGCCACTTAAAGATGGTCACTTGTCTAATTCTTATTGCTGCCACTTAAAGATGGTCACTTGTCTAATTCTTATTGCTGCCACTTAAAGATGGTCACTTGTCTAATTCTCAGATCTGCCACTTAAAGATGGTCACTTGTCTAATTCTCAGCGATGCCACTTAAAGATGGTCACTTGTCTAATTCTCAGTGCTGCCACTTAAAGATGGTCACTTGTCTAATTCTCAGTGCTTCCACATAAAGATGGTCACTTGTCTAATTCTCAGCGCTGCCACTTAAAGATGGTCACTTGTCTAATTCTCAGCCTTGCCACTTAAAGATGGTCACTTGTCTAATTCTCAGCACTGTCACTTAAAGATGGTCACTTGTCTAATTCTCAGCACTGTCACTTAAAGATGGTCACTTGTCTAATTCTCAGCACTGCCACTTAAAGATGGTCACTTGTCTAATTCTTGTCTATTTAAAACTAAATACTTACCTGTAAAATAAACCCTAATCTAGCTACAATATAACTAATAGTTACATTGTATCTAGCTTAGGTTTTATTTTTATTTTACAGTAAGTTTGTATTTATTTTAACTAGGTAGAATAGTTACTAAATAGTTATTAACTATTTACTTACTACCTAGCTAAAATAAATACAAATTTACCTGTAAAATAAAACCTAACCTGAGTTACACTAACACCTAACCTTACACTACAATTAAATAAATTATCTAAATTATATACAATTACCTAAATTACAAAAAGCAAACAAACACTAAATTACACAAAATAAAAAAAGAAATTATCAGATATTTTAACTAATTACACCTAATCTAATAGCCCTATCAAAATAAAAAGCCCCCCCAAAATAAAAAAAGCCCTACCCTAAACTACCAATAGCCCTTAAAATGACTTTTTGCGGGGCATTGCCCCAAAGAAATCAGCTCTTTTACCTGTAAAAAAATACAAATAACCCCCCAACAGTAAAATCAACCACCCACACAACCAACCCCCCAAATAAAAGCCTAAATAAAAAAACTTAAGCTCCCCATTGCCCTGAAAAGGGCATTTGGATGGGCTTTGCCCTTAAAAGGGCATTTAGCTCTTTTTCAAGTGCCCAAACCCTAACCTAAAAATAAAACCCACCTAATAAACCCTTAAAAAAAACTAACATTAACCCCCGAAGATCCACTTACAGTTTTGAAGACCCGACATTCATCCTCAACAAAGCTAGGAGAAGTCTTCATCCAAGCGGTAAGAAGTCCTCAACGAAGCCGGGAGAAGTCTTCATCAAAGCTGGCAGAAGTGGTTCTCCAGACGGGCAGAAGTCTTCATCCAGACGGCATCTTCTATCTTCATCCATCCGGTGCGGAGCGGGTCCATCTTCAAGACATCCGGCGCAGAGCATCCTTTTCTTACGACGGCTCTTCTGGAATAAATGTTCCTTTAAGTGACGTCATCCAAGATGGCATCCCTTGAATTCGGATTGGCTGATAGAATTCTATCAGCCAATTGGAATTAAAGGTGAAAAAAATCCTATTGGCTGATGACGTCTATTTGTTTTTTTTTCTGGTCCTAGGAAGGTCAGAAAAACTTTTACCATTTCTTTGCCATCTTGGTTAAAGCTTTTGTTTCTTAAAGCTTATTTGGAGGTGGGACAGTCTTCGCTTCAGAGTATTACAGCTCATTCTACTAGTTCAGTTGCCACTTCTTGGGATTTTAAGAATGAAGCTTCGGTTGTTTAATTTTGCAAAGCAGCAACTTGGTTTTCTTTGCATACATTTACTAAATTTTATCATTCTGATGTATTTTCTTCTTTTGAAGCAGTTTTTGGTAGAATAGTTCTTTAGGCAGCTGTCTCAGTTTGATTCTTCTGCTTTTAAGTTTTTTTCTTCAGTTTATGAGAAACTTATTTTTTGGCTGTTTTTATTTTATCCCTCCCTTTCTAGTAACTCTTCTGTGGACTTCCACATCTTGGGTACTTCTATGCCATACGTCACTAGCTCATGGACTCTTGCCATAATTTATGTAAGAACTTACCTGATAAATTAATTTCTTTCACATTGGCAAGAGTCCATGAGGCCCAGCCTTTTTATGGTGGTTATGTTTTTTTTGTATAAAAGCACAAATATATTTCCAGTTCCTCTTTTTGTATGCTTTTTTACTCCTTATTTTATCACCCCACTACTTGGCTATTTGTTAAATTAAATTGTGGGTGTGGTAAGGGGTGTATTTATAGGCATTTTGAGGTTTGGGAAACTGCCCCTCCTGATAGGATTGTATATCCCATACGTCACTAGCTCATGGACTCTTGCCAAAATGAAAAAAATGCATGTATCAGGTAAGTTCTTACATAAATTATGTTTTAACAATATAAGTAAAGAATAAAGGTTTAGGGTTTAATGAGCACTCTTTCCTAGTCTAAGTAGTAAGGAATTAAAAAAATATAACATTTAATTAAATAATAATTAAATGTAAAAATGAGGAAACAACCTCTATATAATAAATGAACCACGGCCAACAACAGTAACAGGCAACCTGTATTTAAAAGGGTGGCATTTGGGGCTTCTGCTTGTTACTGTTCCCATTGACAAAGGCCACTACTTGGGCTGAAACTAGTTTGTGTATTCTATTAGTGATATTGCATGTTTTTCACCCCTGGTACCTGATGCCGACAAGTGCAGCTATCGGCCAGGAAACAGGGGGGTGAATGCATGCGCTTTTTATCTCACTTGATTATTACTTTGGTTGGTGGGGTTTCATTTATTATAAAGAGGTTGTTTCCTCATTTTTACATTAAATTATTATAAGTTATTTTTTAATTCCTTACTACTTAGACTAGGAAAAGTGTGCTAAACCTTTATTCTTTACTTATATTTGTATCTCCACAACAATAGCAGAGGATGAATCAGGTTGAGTGAACCTCTTGGATATCAGGGAGTTCTGTAATTGTTGATTTACAAAGAGTTGCAGCCCTTTCTGGCCATGTCTACCCAACCCTATCTGCTGAGTCTAAATCTCATCTCAAACTAACAACCTTAACTTCCAAGCCTATCTCTCAACCCTAACCTCCAAGGCTAACCCTCAACTCAAACTGTCAACCCTAACAACCAAGCCTACAACTCTACTTGCAATGCCTAGACCCCAAACTTAGCCCTCAATCCTAACCTCTAAGCCTAACCCTCAACTATAACTACCAAGCCTAAACTCCAAGCTTATACCTCAATCCTAACCTTAATTATAACTGTCAAGCCTAACTTCCAAGCCTATACCCCAACCCTAACCTTCAAGCCTACTCTCAGCTCTAACTGCCAATTCTAACCTCCAGGCATAACAATCAACTCTAACTGCCAAGCCTAACCCCCCTCAAACCCCAACCTTCAAGCCAACCATCAGCTCTAATTGCCAAGCCTAATGTCCAAGCCTGTCACTGAACGCTAACCTCCAAGCCTAACCCTCAATTCTAACTGCCAAGCTTAAACTCTAACCCTATCCCACAAATAAAAAGTTATCAGAACACTTTCCCTAGTGCTCAGTACTGCAGCTCAGTTGTGTCATTCCATATACAGGAAGCCCACCTGTGCGTTGTTTTTTATTTGCTGCACAATATTGCATCTTTACAGCTGAATGTCACATTATGTGTATGTGTGAGACATTGTATCTTTCTTTTGCAGTGTCAAGGGGAGACTCTCTGCTGTCTTCTGCAGTGTGTCAGTAAGTTCACCTCTCTGCCCCCTTCGTTAGAGGATATGGTGTTGTTAAGAGTAATACGAGGCTTGACACAGGTGAGTGCAAATACCCTTCTCCCCAATGTACATACCTCGATCAGGTCCTTTTCTTTCAATCAGGTGTGGGACAGGAAGCCCCACTTCTCAGGTGTGACAGGATGTCCCTCTCCCTCAGGTGTGTGACTGGAAGTCCCTCTCCCCCAGGTGTGTGATGAAAGGTACCTCTCCCCCAAGTTTGTGACAGAAGGTTTCTCTCTCTCAGGTGTGTGACAGTAAGTCTCTCTCCCCATGTGTGAGACTGAAGGTTTCTCTCTCCCCATGTGTGAGACAGAAGGTTTCTCTCTCCCCATGTGTGTGACAGAAGGTTTCTCTCTCTCTCAGTTGTGTGACAGTAAGTCTCTCTCCCCATGTGTGAGACAGAAGGTTTCTCTCTCCCCATGTGTGTGACAGAAGGTTTCTCTCTCTCTCTCTCTATCAGGTGTGTGACAGTAAGTCTCTCTCCCCATGTGTGAGACAGAAGGTTTCTCTCTCTCTCTCTCTCTCTCTCTCTCTCTCTCAGGTGTGTGACAGTAAGTCTCTCTCCCCATGTGTGAGACAGAAGGTTTCTCTCTCCCCATGTGTGAGACAGAAGGTTTCTCTCTCCCCATGTGTGAGACAGAAGGTTTCTCTCTCCCCATGTGTGAGACAGAAGGTTTCTCTCTCCCCATGTGTGAGATAGAAGGTTTCTCTCTCCCCATGTGTGTGACAGAAGGTTTCTCTCTCTCAAGTGTGTGACAGTAAGTCTCTCTCCCCATGTGTGTGACAGAAGGTTTCTCTCTCTCAGGTGTGTGACAGTAAGTCTCTCTCCCCATGTGTGAGACAGAAGGTTTCTCTCTCCCCATGTGTGAGATAGAAGGTTTCTCTCTCCCCATGTGTGTGACAGAAGGTTTCTCTCTCTCAAGTGTGTGACAGTAAGTCTCTCTCCCCATGTGTGTGACAGAAGGTTTCTCTCTCTCAGGTGTGTGACAGTAAGTCTCTCTCCCCATTTGTGTGACAGAAGGTCTCTCTCTCAGGTGTGTGACAGTAAGTCTCTCTCGTCATGTGTGTGACAGAAGGTTTCTCTCTCTCTCTCTCTCTCTCTCTCTCTCTCTCTCTCTCAGGTGTGGGACAGTAAGTCTCTCTCGTCATGTGCCAAATAACCTTGTTAGAAAAACTGGAGACGTATGAATATGATCTTCCAGTTAATGGGAACTTAATGCTATTCTGTATTCAATGGACTGCAAAAGTGTTACATTTCTTGTGTTTATGAAACGTTACAGTAATTTATGTCATGTCTTCACTGCACAAAATTATCATATATAATTGTCTAATATGCATGTTATCTTGGCAAATAAGTATCATAACTGATGCATGACTGGCGCACGATTGGGCATGATTGGCATATGACTGGCACATTACTGGGGGATGAATGGCACATGACTGGTATATGACTGGTACAAGTGGCATATGAGTGGCATATGACTGGCACATGAGTGGTGCCTGACTGGTATATGAATGACACATGAGTGGCGCATGATTGGTATATGACTGGCACAATACTGGTATATGAATGGTACGAGTGGCATATGACTGGCATATGACTGGCACATGACTGGTATATGATTGACATTTGTTTTCTTCGCAGCTTCCCAAAGATGGTCCCAATATGCCTTCCAATGTTTTACAGCAACTGCGCTCCATAGAGTATGAGATACGACTGCACAGGATGACCGCTCGGGGACTACGCAAGCAACAGCTGCCAATTGTAGCAACACAGAAAATGCAGCAAACAAAGTAGAGAAGAAAGACAGAGAAATAAGAGAAGAATATGTGACATTAGTCCTATAAATACACACAGAGGGGCTGAGACATAAATATAAAGATAAGGATCAGGGGATTAATATAAACATACGGATCAGGTGATTAATATAAAGATACGGATCAGGGGATTAATATAAAGATACGGATCAGGGGATTAATATAAAGATACGGATCAGGCGATTAATATAAAGATACGGATCAGGCGATTAATATAAAGATACGGATCAGGCGATTAATATAAACATACGGATCAGGCGATTAATATAAAGATACGGATCAGGCGATTAATATAAAGATACGGATCAGGCGATTAATATAAAGATAAGGATCAGGGGATTAATATAAAGATAAGGATCAGGTGATTAATATAAAGATAAGGATCAGGGGATTAATATAAAGATACGGATCAGGTGATTAATATAAGGATCAGGCGATTAATATAAAGATACGGATCAGGGGATTAATATAAAGATACGGATCAGGGGATTAATATAAAGATACGGATCAGGGGATTAATATAAAGATACGGATCAGGCGATTAATATAAAGATACGGATCAGGCGATTAATATAAAGATACGGATCAGCTGATTAATATAAAGATACGGATCAGGCGATTAATATAAAGATACGGATCAGGCGATTAATATAAAGATACGGATCAGGGGATTAATATAAAGATACGGAACAGGTGATTAATATAAAGATACGGAACAGGTGATTAATATAAAGATACGGATCAGGGGATTTATATAAAGATACGGATCAGGGGATTTATATAAAGATACGGATCAGGGGATTTATATAAAGATACGGATCAGGTGATTAATATAAGGATCAGGAGATTAATATAAAGATAAGGATCAGGGGATTAATATAAAGATAAGGATCAGGGGATTAATATAAAGATAAGGATCAGGGGATTAATATAAAGATAAGGATCAGGGGATTAATATAAAGATACGGATCAGGTGATTAATATAAGGATCAGGTGATTAATATAAAGATAAGGATCAGGTGATTTATCTTTCCTTATATTTGGGATTCAAAGTGTTTTCTGCTCCTTGACATTTGTTTTTTGAAGTAAAGATATGGGCTATATGTGTAGATATCTATAGCAACGGCTGTTCCCCATAAACTTTTAAATATACAAAGATCCCTACTGGTTCTGGAAACGGTTGAAAGATTCTATATAACGCTCTTGATCCCTGCTTGTGGAAAGTGGATGTTTACTTTGTCTATATTATAAGGAAGTTTGCTGTTCTTCTATTTTTGAAAGCTGGTGACTCTCTAAGTGACTCTTTATATGTTAAAGTTGGTAACCTGAAGTAAACCTTACCTGGTTGCTACTGTTGTGATTAAGAAATATAAAGTGTTAATAAAGAAAGAAGGAAGGGTGACGTTAGAAGATACAAAAGAAAGAAGAGGAGCCTAGTTATCTCAGGCTTGTTGCTTTTGGTTGAAAGACCAACTTTATCAGAAAGAAAAATTTTAATTGAAAGGACACCAGTTGGTTCAGTAACTAACTATAACAAAGAGGATACTGGCTGTTTTAAGAAAGTTGATCAATAACTTCACTGGACTCTAAAATATATATGTACTTTTATTTTCTTCTTTCTTAGGTTTGATAGGAAAAGTGGGTCTATGACTCTTTAAACTGGTGATTCATTACAGTACCTTTACAGATTACAGATTATGGTCATTTGAATATAAATAATTGTTCCTTGTTTATGTCTGCTAACATCTAGGAGAATTGACTATTGGATGTGGGTTTTTTTTTTTCTTCAATGAAACAGACTATAGTGACTGGATGGTGTAAGAGTTAGGAGGAAGGAGTCCTTATACTTGAAAGAAATACTGCTTATGCCTCTAAATGTTTTGAGTGGTATTCCTGTATGGGAGTTAATTAAGTGAATTCATAATTGAAATAGAGTAGAAAAACAACTTTGCAGCAAGTAGATTTAGTGAGAATTAAGTAAGAACCATCAGTACTCTTCTACAAAAGTAACATCTTTTCTAAGTGTTGCCCTGGTAAAGACTTCAATATAGGTATTAGAGATTATTTAATCTAAATAAATATTTAGATAATTACCTGTTTAACTACATTATAATAATTATAATAAGACCTAGACTAATATTTATTGACTATTATAACATTGAAATAAGTCAATAAGATATTCATTGGATTGGTGTGAGTTTTATGGAAAAATTATTTTTAAAAAACAATATACCTCCCAAAAAACAAGGAGACAAGCAAACAAGACTATCATTAGATAGGTTCACAGAAAGACCAATGGCAGTAGCAGAGATCATGGCTGACAAAGAAGGAACATCTTTGATTACACAAATCACTGAAATTCTAATCCCTAAAATAGATGGAGTACAAAAAGAAGTTCAAAGAGATATACTAACGTTAACGTTGGAGATTAAGAATTTTCAATTCAGATTAGGTGAATCAGAGCAAAGAATTTCTGACATTGAAGATGGCCAGACATCCCTGATAGAAAGAATGATGGAATTAGAGAAACAGAATAAATCTTTAGTAATGAGATTGGAAAATTTAGAGAATCGCTCGAGACAGAAAAATGTAAGAATATTAGGAGTTTCAGAATCTATAAAACCAAATGAGTTAAAAGAATTTGTAGAAGTAGAGCTACCAATCCTATTAGGAATACCTAAAGAAAAAGGACCTTTCTTAGTAGAAAAGGCCCAGAGAATAAATGTGGTAAAGAAAAACAATTACGCTCGAGATTTCATAAGACCTGTATTAGTAGAGTTTGCCAGCTTCAATACTAAAATGTTCATATTTAATGCATATAAACAAATGAACTCACTCTTTTTGCAAGACAGAAGAATCTCTATCTATCAGGATTATGCAGTAGAAACTGCCAGAGCTAGAAGAGAGCTAATCCCGTTATGTAATGAGTTGAATAATAAAGGTTTTAAAGCCTTTCTGATCTTTCCAGCAAAAATTAAGATTTTACTTCAAGATGAAACAAAAATGTTAAACAGTAGAGAAGAAACAATGAGGTTTTTAGAATCTGACAGAAATTAGGAGGTTAGGAGAGGAGGAGAGGCCTAGGGAATTTAGATGTGGTATAGACAGAAAGAAATCGGGGCGGGAAAATATTTTTTATATATTTATTTATTTTTTTTCACCTAGGGTAACTATATAATACTCCTATTATACGTGAATAATAGGGATCTTAGAATATTAATAATTGAATTAAAGGGGCACTATTAAAAGGGTAAGAAAGAAGGGATAAAGGAAGAAATTCTTTTAGAGTCACACTAAACACAACCTTAAAACACTATTTATAATTTTCACACAAGTAGTAAATTTATTTTATGTCACTAGTTTTTTTTTTTTTTCTCACACAGTTGGGTTACTAGACCCACAGAAGACACTTTTATATATTTTCATAAGCGAATAATAAGGCACCTAGAAAATTAATAATCTAATTAAATGGCCACTATTAAAGGGTAAGAAGGAAATGAAAAACCTTTTTTTCTTTTTTTTTTTTTTCACCTAGGGTAACTATATAATACTCCTATTATATGTGAACAATAGGGATCTTAGAATATTAATAATTGAAATAAAGGGGCACTATTAAAAGGGTAAGAAAGAAGGGATAAAGGAAGAAGCTAAACACAACCTTAAACACTATTTATAACTTTCACACAAAGTAGTAAATTAATTTTATGTCACTAGTTTTTGGTGTATTTTTTTTTTTCTCTCTCCCTCCTTTCCCCGGGCCTGACCTCCTCTCTTGATTTCTTTTTTTGGAAATTCTTAAGTAAAGTAAAAATGATAAATATTGCATCTTGGAATGTGGGTGGAATTAATTCCCCCATAAAAAGAAAAGCTATCCTTAATCAGTTAAAAAAAATAGGTAAAGTAGATCTAGCTCTGCTACAAGAAACTCATCTATTAGATAAGGAACATGAGAAATTGAAAAGAGATTGGGTGAAAGAAGTGGTTTTCTTATCATATAAAAAAGCTAGTAGAGGTTTGGCAATTTTATTCAGTAAATCATTGGAATATGAGATTAAAAAGATAATTTACGATCCACTGTGTAGATATATAATAATATCATTGGTCATTAACAATATACAAACAACAATATGTAATATTTATGGTCCAAACGAGAATTGTTCATTTTGGGAAAAACTGTTAAAAGTTTTGCTTAAATATGTGGACACTAATTTAATAATTGGTGGTGATTTTAATTTATCTCCAAACTTCGTCTTAGATAGAAGCAAGAACACTGTAGGAAATCAAAAAAAGGGATCTATTAAAAGAGGGAAATATGATAAAAAAATGGTAAATTTATTATCAGAGACATTAGGATTAATTGAAGCATGGAGATATAAAAATCCAACACAAAGAGAATTTACGTATTATTCAAAAGTGCAAGATTCCTTTTCTAGGATTGATTTCTTTTTGATCTCTAAGGCCTTATTAACACATATAGAGGAAGTAAATATCAATGAAATTGTTATCTCGGATCATGCTGTAATAGATTTAAAATTATCGCTAGGTGGGAAACGTAATGGAACAATTAGTTTTAGATATCCAAAGTTTCTATATGGATTGGACCCCTTTAGAGATCATATTAAGCAAAAATGGAGAGAATATTTAGACCATAATCTTAGGAGCTGTCAAAATAATGAAACCATCTGGGAGGCTGGGAAGGCGGTAATTAGAGGAGAAATAACTGCTTATGTATTAAACTATAATAAAGAAATAAATAGACAATATAAAGAATTAAGTGAAAAAACAGCACACTCATATAGCCAATTTATAGAAGTTAGATCTGAATTTTGGAGGAAAACATATATGGAAGATAGAGAAGCATTGGAGGTACATTTAAATCAACAGGCTATAAGAGACATTAGGAAAGAAAAAGGGAAATTATATAGATTTGGAAATAGATCGGGTAAGATTTTGGCCTCTATAGTAAAGATACAGAACTCGACGAAACAAATTTTATCTATAAAATCTAAAGAAAAAATATCAATTAAAAATTCTGAGATAGTAGAGGAATTCAGAAAATATTACTGTAAGCTATATACTTCTGAGAGTACTAAAGAAGAAGGAAAAAGTAAACTTTGTATGGATGAAACTAAAATCCCAAAGATTTCACAAGAACAACAAGATTCTTTAAATTCTTTGGCCTAGATTTAGAGTTTGGCGTTAGCCGTGAAAACCAGCGTTAGAGGCTCCTAACGCTGGTTTTAGGCTACCGCCGGTATTTGGAGTCACTCAAAATAGGGTCTAACGCTCACTTTCCAGCCGCGACTTTTCCATACCGCAGATCCCCTTACGTAAATTGCGTATCCTATCTTTTCAATGGGATCTTTCTAACTCCGGTATTTAGAGTCGTTTCTGAAGTGAGCGTTAGACATCTAACGACAAAACTCCAGCCGCAGGAAAAAAGTCAGTAGTTAAGAGCTTTCTGGGCTAATGCCGGTTTATAAAGCTCTTAACTACTGTACTCTAAAGTACACTAACACCCATAAACTACCTATGTACCCCTAAACCGAGGTCCCCCCACATCGCCGACACTCGAAAAAATTTTTTTAACCCCTAATCTGCCGACCGCCACCTACGTTATCCTTATGTACCCCTAATCTGCTGCCCCTAACACTGCCGACCCCTGTATTATATTTATTAACCCCTAATCTGCCCCCCTCAACGTCGCCTCCACCTGCCTACACTTATTAACCCCTAATCTGCCGACCGCAAAGCGCCGCCACCTACGTTATCCTTATGTACCCCTAATCTGCTGCCCCTAACACCGCCAACCCCTATATTATATTTATTAACCCCTAATTTGCCCCCCACAACGTCGCCTCCACCTACCTACACTTATTAACCCCTAATCTGCCGACCGGACCTGAGCGCTACTCTAATAAAGTTATTAACCCCTAATCCGCCTCACTAACCCTATCATAAATAGTATTAACCCCTAATCTGCCCTCCCTAACATCGCCGACACCTAACTTCAATTATTAACCCCTAATCTGCCGACCGAATCTCGCCGCTATTCTAATAAATGTATTAACCCCTAAAGCTAAGTCTAACCCTAATACTAACACCCCCCTAAGTTAAATATAATTTAAATCTAACGAAATTAATTAACTCTTATTAAATAAATTATTCCTATTTAAAGCTAAATACTTACCTGTAAAATAAATCCTAATATAGCTACAATATAAATTATAATTATATTATAGCTATTTTAGGATTTATATTTATTTTACAGGTAACTTTGTATTTATTTTAACCAGGTACAATAGCTATTAAATAGTTAAGAACTATTTAATAGCTAAAATAGTTAAAATAATTACAAATTTACCTGTAAAAGAAATCCTAACCTAAGTTACAAATAAACCTAACACTAGACTATCAATAAATTAATTAAATAAACTACCTACAATTACCTACAATTAACCTAACACTACACTATCAATAAATTAATTAAATACAATTGCTACAAATAAATACAATTAAATAAACTAGCTAAAGTACAAAAAATAAAAAAGAACTAAGTTACAAAAAATAAAAAAATATTTACAAACATAAGAAAAATATTACAACAATTTTAAACTAATTACACCTACTCTAAGCCCCCTAATAAAATAAAAAAATGCCCTACCCTATTCTAAATTACTAAAGTTCAAAGCTCTTTTACCTTACCAGCCCTGAACAGGGCCCTTTGCGGGGCATGCCCCAAGAAATTCAGCTCTTTTGCCTGTAAAAAAAAACATACAATACCCCCCCAACATTACAACCCACCACCCACATACCCCTAATCTAACCCAAACCCCCCTTAAATAAACCTAACACTAAGCCCCTGAAGATCATCCTACCTTGTCTTCACCATACCAGGTTCACCGATCGGTCCAGAAGAGCTCCTCCGATGTCCTGATCCAAGCCCAAGCGGGGGGCTGAAGAGGTCCATGATCCGGCTGAAGTCTTCATCCAAGCGGGCCAGAAGAGGTCTTCCATCCGATTGAAGTCTTCATCCAAGCGGCATCCATCCGGAGCGAAGCGGCAGCATCCTGAAGACCTCCACCGCGGAACATCCATCCTGGCCGACGACTGAACAACGAATGACGGTTCCTTTAAATGACGTCATCCAAGATGGCGTCCCTCGAATTCCGATTGGCTGATAGGAATTAAGGTAGGAATATTCTGATTGGCTGATGGAATCAGCCAATCAGAATCAAGTTCAATCCGATTGGCTGATCCGATCAGCCAATCAGATTGAGCTCGCATTCTATTGGCTGTTCCGATCAGCCAATAGAATGCAAGCTCAATCTCGGATGGATGTTCCACGGTGGAGGTCTTCAGGATGCTGCCGCTTCGCTCCGGATGCCGCTTGGATGAAGACTTCAATCGGATGGAAGACCTCTTCTGGCCCGCTTGGATGAAGACTTCAGCCGGATCATGGACCTCTTCAGCCCCCCGCTTGGGCTTGGATCAGGACATCGGAGGAGCTCTTCTGGACCGATCGGTGAACCTGGTATGGTGAAGACAAGGTAGGATGATCTTCAGGGGCTTAGTGTTAGGTTTATTTAAGGGGGGTTTGGGTTAGATTAGGGGTATGTGGGTGGTGGGTTGTAATGTTGGGGGGGGTATAGTATGTTTTTTTTTACAGGCAAAAGAGCTGAATTTCTTGGGGCATGCCCCGCAAAGGGCCCTGTTCAGGGCTGGTAAGGTAAAAGAGCTTTGAACTTTAGTAATTTAGAATAGGGTAGGGCATTTTTTTATTTTGGGGGTCTTTGTTATTTTATTAGGGGGCTTAGAGTAGGTGTAATTAGTTTAAAATTGTTGTAATATTTTTCTTATGTTTGTAAATATTTTTTTATTTTTTGTACTTTAGCTAGTTTATTTAATTGTATTTATTTGTAGCAATTGTATTTAATTAATTTATTGATAGTGTAGTGTTAGGGTAATTGTAGGTAGTTTATTTAATTAATTTATTGATAGTCTAGTGCTAGGTTTATTTGTAACTTAGGTTAGGATTTCTTTTACAGGTAAATTTGTAATTATTTTAACTATTTTAGCTATTAAATAGTTCTTAACTATTTAATAGCTATTGTACCTGGTTAAAATAAATACAAAGTTACCTGTAAAATAAATATAAATCCTAAAATAGCTATAATATAATTATAATTTATATTGTAGCTATATTAGGATTTATTTTACAGGTAAGTATTTAGCTTTAAATAGGAATAATTTATTTAATAAGAGTTAATTAATTTCGTTAGATTTAAATTATATTTAACTTAGGGGGGTGTTAGTATTAGGGTTAGACTTAGCTTTAGGGGTTAATACATTTATTAGAATAGCGGCGAGATTCAGTCGGCAGATTAGGGGTTAATAATTGAAGTTAGGTGTTGGCGATGTTAGGGAGGGCAGATTAGGGGTTAATACTATTTATGATAGGGTTAGTGAGGCGGATTAGGGGTTAATAACTTTATTAGAGTAGCGCTCAGGTCCGGTCGGCAGATTAGGGGTTAATAAGTGTAGGCAGGTGGAGGCGACGTTGTGGGGGGCAGATTAGGGGTTAATAAATATAATATAGGGGTCGGCGATGTTAGGGGCAGCAGATTAGGGGTACATAAGGATAATGTAAGTAGCGGCGGTTTACGGAGCGGCAGATTAGGGGTTAATAATAATATACAGGTGTCAGCGATAGCGGGGGCGGCAGATTAGGGGTTAATAAGTGTAAGGTTAGGGGTGTTTAGACTCGGGGTACATGTTAGAGTGTTAAGTGCAGACGTAGGAAGGGTTACCGCATAGCAAACAATGGGGCTGCGTTAGGAGCTGAACGCGGCTTTTTTGCAGGTGTTTGGTTTTTTTTCAGCTCAAACAGCCCCATTGTTTCCTATGGGAGAATCGTGCACGAGCACGTTTTTGAGGCTGGCCGCGTCCGTAAGCAACTCTGGTATCGAGAGTTGAAGCTGCTTTAAAAATGCTCTACGCTCCTTTTTTGGAGCCTAACGCAGCCTTTATGTGGACTCTCGATACCAGAGTTATTTTTATGGTGCGGCCAGAAAAAAGCCGGCGTTAGTTTTTCGGGTCGTTACCGACAAAACTCCAAATCTAGGCCTAAGATAACCTTAAAAGAAGTTGAGGAAGTAATAGTTAATTTATCCCTAGGTAAAGCTCCAGGACCTGATGGTCTTCCGGCAGAATGGTACAAAAGTATGAAGGATTCTGTATTAGATATAATGACAAATTTATTTAATGACTATCTCAGTGAAAATATAAAGCCCTCGACAGTGTTTTCTGCGGCTAATATTATAGTAATCCCTAAAAGTGGGAAAGACCCACAATGTGTTACTTCATACCATCCAATATCCCTTCTCAACCAAGATTACAAGATATTGACCAAAATACTTTCTAATAGATTAAAAATTTTCCTTCCAGAATTAATACATAAAGATCAATCCGGATTTATTCAGGCGAGATCATCTAGTAAAAACATACGTAAGGTTCTTCACATAGTAAATTATTTCTGGCTCTTGAAACAACAAAGGAATAATGAGTTGATTCCAAACACTCTGTTGTTGGCCTTAGACGCCGAAAATGCCTTTGACAGAGTCGAATGGCCTTATTTCACATCTTGTTTAACAGAATATAATATAAAAGGCCCATTTAATAATTTCATCAAAAATGTTTATTCAAAAGCAAATGCATCAGTTATTGTTAATGGTGAAACTTCAGCTAGATTCACTATGGGTAGGGGAACTCGTCAAGGATGCCCCCTATCCCCTCTTTTATTCAATTTAACTTTGGAACCTTTGGCAACTAAATTAAGAAATGGTATAGAAATAGAGGATAAAAAATACCATCTCTCGATGTACGCAGATATGATGTTGCTTTTTATTCAAAATCCTGAGATACACTTAACTAAGATTATAGCTGTTATCTCTGATTTCGGTGAATTTTCAGGTTTTAAAGTAAACTACACAAAATCAGAAGTATTATGGTTAAATAAAAGAGATATAGAGGTTTTAGGAGAATTGCCATTTACAGAGGCACTAAATTTTATAACTTATCTTGGGATTGATATATCCTCAAATCCAGAAAATTGGTATAATTTAAACTACGAGAATATTTTTGTATCTTTGGAAAAATCACTTAGAAGATGGAATTCATTACCCATCTCGTTAATGGGAAGAGTACACATAATTAAAATGATGATTTTACCTAAGTTACTATATCCCCTAAATATGTTACCAATATTAATACTCAGAAAAGACCTTGAAAGATTAAATAAGATTTTTACTAGGTTTATTTGGAAGGGAAAAAAACCACGTATTAGTTTAGAAAAATTAAAGCAACCAATGCTACAAGGGGGTTTAGGGGTACCGGATGTGTATCTATATAATCTTTCATCACTAACTAGAATAGCTATAGAGTGGTTAATGGGTACTGAACACTTTTCTGAAAGTTCCTTGGAAAGAATACCAGTAAAGGGAATAAGTAAAGCATTTGTATTACATATGGACTTGAAAGATATTGATAGTGTAGTTAGGAATAATATCATGTATAGAGATATTTTGAGAGCATGGCATTTCATCAGTAAGATTATGCACTTTCCAATTAGAGGATCGATAAATTTACCCATAAATGGTAACCCAAATTTTAGACCCGGTATGAATTCTGTTACATTTAGGGAATGGGTAAAGAAGGGAATATATAAGATAGGAGATTTATTAAGCCCACTGAATAAATCAATATATACATTTAAAGAGCTTCAATGTAAATATAGTTTATCTGATCAACATCAGTTTGCATATAACCAAATAGTTCACTATATAAAGGAGATTATAAGTAAATTTCCCGATACCATATGGGATCCACACCCCTTATATTTTATGATGGAGAATTATAAAAAAGAAATATACTCTTACTCAAAATTATATAAGAAACTAATAGACTTGAACCTATTTAGTATAAGGGAGAAGATTATTGAGGGCTGGCAAAGAGAAGCCTCTGTAAATTTGGAAGTATTGCAAATAGAAAAAAGCTTGAAAACTATTATGACAACTACTCATGACTCATACCTTAGGGAATCTCAAATGAAAGTTCTACATAGATTTTATATAACACCTAAAATGGCCTCAAGATGGTTCAACTGTAAAAGAAATTGTGTTAAATGTAATTTGTATGATCCCAATTTAAAACATCTGTTTTGGGACTGTCCGAAAATTGGTCAATTTTGGGCAAAGATCAGTTATTGGGCATCTAGGATTTTAAAATATAAGATTAACCTGAATTTGTTTAATATTTTACATGTATGTAATGAGCAGGTTAAACAAGAAAACACTAAACTGTTGTTTATGATAATTCTTATAGGGAGAAAATGTATAATGAAAAAGTGGTTATTAAATAGAGGTCCCAGTATGAAGGAGTTCTTTAGGTGCATGTTAGAACAATTGAATATAGAACTATTTGATGTATTATACGATAAGGATATAAGAATAACTGAGTTTAATAAAAAATGGGGAATCTTTATTAATAGTTTAGACCCTCAGGAAAAAAATAGTATCTTGGCTCCAGTTAGAATATAAGAGGCTTGTACTTTGACTCTAAGGTGAAATTAGTAGTTTTAGGGCTATATTTGTTCGAATTAGGCTCTGATAGGGAAAACTACGTGAGGTTTAGCTATACCTTGAGGAAGGGTTGGGAAGCTTTATTTAGTTAAGACAAATTAAATTAAATTTGTAAGATGTTAAGAGTAAGTGATACCCAGTCTGGAACTTATAAGATTATGGTCTAAATTGGTAATAAGAAATTACTTCTGAAATAACCAGAAATTTACTTCACTTTAAACTTGGTTTAAAGCATGTATATTGTATGTGATGTTTTAAGTATAAGAGCTTTTTTATGGATTTGTTGAAATTGTACGTAATGAAATGTTCAGGTGAATTATTGAATATTTTATGACTTTGTATTTTTTATGAATTATATCAATAAAAATAATATTAAAAAAAAAAAAAAAAAAAAGAAGAATATGTGACATTAGTCCTATAAATACACACAGAGGGACTGAGACATAAATATAAAGATAAGGATCAGGCGATTAATACAAAGATACGGATCAGGCGATTAATATAAAGATACGGATCAGGTGATTAATATAAAGATAAGGATCAGGTGATTAATATAAAGATACAGATCAGGTGATTAATATAAAGATACAGATCAGGTGATTAATATAAAGATAAGGAACAGGTGATTAATATAAAGATAAGGATCAGGTGATTAATATAAGGATCAGGTGATTAATATAAAGATAAGGATCAGGTGATTAATATAAAGATAAGGATCAGGTGATTAATATAAAGATACGGATCAGGTGATTAATATAAAGATACGGATCGGGTGATTAATATAAAGATAAGGATCAGGTGATTAATATAAAGATTAGGATCGGGTGATTTATATAAAGATAAGGATCGGGTGATTAATATAAAGATAAGGATCGGGTGATTAATATAAAGATAAGGATCGGGTGATTTATCTAAAGATAAGGATCAGGTGATTAATATAAAGATAAGGATCAGGTGATTAATATAAAGATAAGGATCAGGTGATTAATATAAAGAGATGGATCGGGTGATTAATATAAAGATAAGGATCGGGTGATTTATATAAAGATAAGGATCAGGTGATTAATATAAAGATAAGGATCGGGTGATTAATATAAAGAGATGGATCGGGTGATTAATATAAAGATAAGGATCGGGTGATTAATATAAAGATAAGGATCGGGTGATTTATCTAAAGATAAGGATTGGGTGATTTATCTAAAGATAAGGATCGGGTGATTTATATAAAGATAAGGATCAGGTGATTTATCTAAAGATAAGCATCAGGTGATTTATCTAAAGATAAGGATCAGGTGATTTATCTAAAGATAAGGATCAAGTGATTTATCTAAAGATAAGGATCAGGTGATTAATATAAAGATAAGGAACAGGTGATTAATATAAAGATAAGGATCAGGTGATTAATATAAAGGTAAGGATCAGGTGATTAATATAAAGGTAAGGATCAGGTGATTAATATAAAGATAAGGATCAGGTGATTTATATAAAGATAAGGATCAGGTGATTTATATAAAGATAAGGATCAGGTGATTAATATAAAGATACGGATCAGGGGATTAATATAAAGATAAGGATCAGGTGATTAATATAAAGATAAGGATCAGGTGATTAATATAAAGATACGGATCAGGTGATTAATATAAAGATAAGGATCAGGTGATTAATATAAAGATACAGATCAGGTGATTAATATAAAGATAAGGATCAGGTGATTAATATAAAGATACGGATCAGGTGATTAATATAAAGATAAGGATCAGGTGATTAATATAAAGATAAGGATCAGGTGATTAATATAAAGATACGGATCAGGTGATTAATATAAAGATACGGATCAGGTGATTAATATAAAGATACGGATCCGGTGATTAATATAAAGATACGGATCAGGTGATTAATATAAAGATAAGGATCAGGTAATAACACAGAAATGAGGAGCAGGGAATAAATACAGAGATTAGGAGCTGGGGTAAATATAGACACAATGAGCATTTGTATAAATACGGATATGAGTAGCAAGGGGTAAATATGGAGATGAGGAGCAAGGGGTAAATACGGAGATGAGGAGCAAGGGGTAAATACGGAGATGAGGAGCAAGGGGTAAATACGGAGATGAGCAGCAAGGGGTAAATACGGAGATGAGGAGCAAGGGGTAAATACGGAGATGAGGAGCAAGGGGTAAATACGGAGATGAGCAGCAAGGGGTAAATATGGAGATGAGGAGCAAGGGATAAATATGGAGATGAGGAGCAAGGGGTAAATACAGAGATGAGGAGCAAGAGGTAAATACGGAGATGAGGAGCAGGGGGTAAATATGGAGATGAGGAGCAAGGGGTAAATACGGATATGAGGAGCAAGGGGTAAATATGGAGATGAGGAGCAAGGGGTAAATATGGAGAAGAGGAGCAAGGGGTAAATATGGAGAAGAGGAGCAAGGGGTAAATATGGAGAAGAGGAGCAAGGGGTAAATATGGAGAAGAGGAGCAAGGGGTAAATATGGAGAAGAGGAGCAAGGGGTAAATATGGAGAAGAGGAGCAAGGGGTAAATATGGAGAAGAGGAGCAAGGGGTAAATATGGAGAAGAGGAGCAAGGGGTAAATATGGAGAAGAGGAGCAAGGGGTAAATATGGAGAAGAGGAGCAAGGGGTAAATATGGAGAAGAGGAGCAAGGGGTAAATATGGAGATGAGGAGCAAGGGGTAAATATGGAGATGAGGAGCAAGGGGTAAATACGGAAATGAGGAGCAGGGGATGAATATGAAGAAAAGGAACAAGGGGTAAATACAGAAATGAGGAGCAAGGGTTAAATACGGAAATGAGGAGCATGGGGTAAATATGGAGATGAGGAGCAAGGGGTAAATATGGAGATGAGGAGCAAGGGTAAATATAAAGAAAAGGAGCAAGGGGTAAATACAGAAATGAGGAGCAAGGGTTAAATACGGAAATGAGGAGCATGGGGTAAATATGGATATGAGGAGCAAGGGGTAAATATGGAGATGAGGAGCAAGGGTAAATATAAAGAAGAGGAGCAAGGGGTAAATATGGAGATGAGGAGCAAGGGGTAAATATGGAGATGAGAAACAAGGGATAAATATGGAGATGAGGAGCAAGGGGGTAATATGGAGAAGAGGAGCAAGGGGTAAATATGGAGCAGGGATAGGCAAGGTGTCCATACACGGACACTGGTGTCCGTGACTGGCCCTTGCAGTGTCCGCCACTCATTTTGCGGTGGTGAGGCAGAAGTAGGACAGATGAATGCGGGTCCTGACACCACCTTGATGCACGCAGCGCCACGTTTCATGGGGTTGGGGCCACACCCATATGATGCCGCTCAGTAGCGGGAAAGTGAGTGAGAGGGAAGAAGCAAGCTGCCTGCAGTGCAACCTGTGTCAACCACCAGTGAGTCGTGACCCGTCCCAATTTCTTGATCTGTGTGGCAGCATGGTGCTGATGTCTCTGTGTAGAAGTCCACTGCCTACTCTGACAAACGTTACCTTACCAAGTAAGTAACCAACCATGATGATCATGTGATTAACATCAAGGTGGGAGGGTTTGGTCAGGAGTTTCAGACTCTCAATACAACCAAAAAATAAATAAAAGGTAAGAATTTTGAAAACATTTCATACCAGTATACCACAAGCAGTCTTTAAATACATTTTATTTTAAACTTGTTTGATTAGATGACTAATTTGCACTTGTGGAACTAGACCAGGGGCATCCAATGTATGGCTCATTTGACAGCAAAGTGTTCCTGACTTATAAAAACATAAAATGTGTCGGCAAATAGGAACCATTCGGCCCATCTAGTCTACCAAATTTTCTGAATACTTCCATTAGTTCCTGACCTTATCTTATATCTAGTATAGCCTTATGCCAATCCCATGCATGTTTAATCTCCTTTACTGTCTCTACCACTTCTGTTGGATGGCTATTCCACCATGAATCCTCTACCCTTTTGGAAAAGTGAGTGTTTTTTGATGTTTTTAATTTGAATTGTACCTTGGTGTCCTTCACTAAGGTCTGTACTTTGGAAAAAGTCCGCCACAACCTTGATCCATGCCTATCCTTGATATGGAGATGAGGAGCAAGGGGTAAATATGGAGATGAGGAGCAAGGGGTAAATATGGAGAAGAGGAGCAAGGGGTAAATACAGAGATGAGGAGCAAGGGGTAAATACAGAAATGAGGAGTGGGTGTATAAATATGGAGATGAGGAGCAAGGGGTAAATATGGAGATGAGGAGCAAGGGTAAATATGGAGAAGAGGAGCAAGGGGTAAATATGGAGATGAGGAGCAAGGGGTAAATATGGAGATGAGGAGCAAGGGTTAAATATGGAGAAGAGGAGCAAGGGGTAAATACAGAGATGAGGAGCAAGGGGTAAATACAGAGATGAGGAGCAAGGGGTAAATACAAAAATGAGGAGTGGGTGTATAAATATGGAGATGAGGAGCAAGGGGTAAATACGTGGATGAGGAGCAAGGGGTAAATACAGAGATGAGGAGCAAGGGGTGAATACGGAGATGAGGAGCAAGGGGTAAATATAGAGATGAGGAGCAAGGGGTAAATATAGAGATGAGGAGCAAGGGGTAAATACAGAGATGAGGAGCAAGGGGTAAATATGGAGATGAGGAGCAAGGGGTAAATATGGAGATGAGGAGCAAAGGGTAAATACGGAGATGAGGAGCAAGGGGTAAATACAGAGATGAGGAGCAAGGGGGGAATACGGAGATGAGGAGTAAGGGGTAAATATGGAGATGAGGAGCAAGGGGTAAATATGGAGAAGAGGAGCAAGAGGTAAATACAGAGATGAGGAGCAAGAGGTAAATACGGAGATGAGGAGTGGGTGTATAAATATGGAGATGAGGAGCAAGGGGTAAATACAGAGGCGAGGAGCAAGGGGTAAATACGGAAATGAGCAGCAGGGGTAAATATGGAGAAGAGGAGCAAGGGGTAAATACGGAGATGAGACGCAAGAGGTAGATACGGAGATGAGGAGCAAGAGGTAAATACGGAGATGAGGCGCAAGAGGTAGATACGGAGATGAGGAGCAAGAGGTAAATACAGAGATGAGGAGCAAGAGGTAAATACGGAGATGAAGAGCAAGGGGTAAATACAGAGATGAGGAGCAAGGGGTAAATATGGAGATGAGGAGCAAGGGGTAAAAACAGAAATGAGGAGTGGGTGTATAAATATGGAGATGAGGAGCAAGGGGTAAATACGGAGATGAGGAGCAAGGGGTAAATACGGAGATGAGGAGCAAGAGGTAAATACAGAGATGAGGAGCAAGGGGTAAATACAGAAATGAGGAGTGGGTGTATAAATATGGAGATGAGGAGCAAGGAGTAAATACGGAGACAAGGAGCAAGGGGTAAATACGGAGATGAGGAGCAAGAGGTAAATACGGAGATGAGGAGTGGGTGTCTAACTATGGAGATGAGGAGCAAGGGGTAAATACGGAGATGAGGAGCAAGAGGTAAATATGGAGATGAGGAGCAAGAGGTAAATACGGAAATGAGGAGAAAGGGGTAAATACAAAAATGAGGAGTGGGTGTATAAATATGGAGATGAGGAGCAAGGGGTAAAAATAGAGATGAGGAGCAAGGGGTAAATACGGAGATGAGGAACAAGGGGTAAATACAGATACAAGGAGCAAGGGGTAAATAAAGAAATGAGGAGCAAGGGGTAAATACGGAAATGAGGAGCAAGGGGTAAATACGGAGATGAGGAGCAAGGGGTAAATACGGAGATGGGGAGCAAGGGATAAATACGGAAATGAGGAGCAAGGGGTAAATACGGAAATGAGGAACAAGGGGTAAATACGAAAATGAGGAGCAAGGGGTAAATACAGAAATGAGGAGCAAGGGGTAAATACGAAGATGAGGAGCAAGGGGTAAATACGGAGATGATGA
Source organism: Bombina bombina (assembly GCF_027579735.1). Classification (NCBI taxonomy): domain Eukaryota; kingdom Metazoa; phylum Chordata; class Amphibia; order Anura; family Bombinatoridae; genus Bombina; species Bombina bombina. The sequence goes on from NC_069504.1 coordinate 1,356,551, forward strand.
GCAAGGGGTAAATACGGAGATGAGGAGCAAGGGGTAAATATGGAGATGAGGAGCAAGTGGTAAATATGGAGACAAGGAGCAAGGGGTAAATACAGAGGCGAGGAGTAAGGGGTAAATACAGAAATGAGGAGCAAGGGGTAAATACGGAAATGAGGAGCAAGGGGTAAATACGGAGATGAGGAGCAAAGGGTAAATACAGAAATGAGGAGCATGGGGTAAATATGGAAATGAGGAACAAGGGGTAAATACGGAAATGAGGAACAAGGTGTAAATATGGAGATGAGGAGCAAGGGGTAAATACAGAAATGAGGAGTGGGTGTATAAATATGGAGATGAGGAGCAAGGGGTAAATACGGAGATGAGGAGCAAGGGGTGAATACAGAGATTAGGAGCAAGGGGTAAATATGTAGATGAGAAGCAAGGGATAAATATGGAGATGAGGAGCAAGGGGTAAATACGGAAATGAGGAGCAGGGGTAAATATGGAGAAGAGGAGCAAGGGGTAAATACGGAACTGAGGAGCAGGGGTAAATATGGAGATGAGGAGCAAGAGGTAAATACGGAGATGAGGAGCAAGAGGTAAATACAGAGATGAGGAGCAAGAGGTAAATACAGAGATGAGGAGCAAGAGGTAAATATGGAGATGAGGAGTGGGTGTATAAATATGGAGTTGAGGAGCAAGGGGTAAATACAGAGATGAGGAGCAAGGGGTAAATACGTAGATGAGGAGCAAGGGGTAAATACAGAGATGAGGAGCAAGAGGTAAATACAGAGATGAGGAGCAAGAGGTAAATATGGAGATGAGGAGTGGGTGTATAAATATGGAGTTGAAGAGCAAGGGGTAAATACAGAGATGAGGAGCAAGGGGTAAATACGTAGATGAGGAGCAAGGGGTAAATACAGAAATGAGGAGTGGGTGTATAAATATGGAGATGAGGAGCAAGGGGTAAATACAGAGATGAGGAGCAAGGGGTAAATACGGCGATGAGGAGCAAGGGGTAAATACAGAAATGAGGAGTGGGTGTATAAATATGGAGATGAGGAGCAAGGGGTAAATATGGAGATCAGGAGCAAGGGGTAAATACGGAGATGAGGAGCAAGAGGTAAATACGGAGATGAGGAGCAAGCGGTAAATACAGAGATGAGGAGCAAGGGGTAAATACAGAGATGAGGAGTGGGTGTATAAATATGGAGATGAGGAGCAAGGGATAAATACAGAGATGAGGAGCAAGGGGTAAATACAGAGATGAGGAGTGGTTGTATAAATATGGAGATGAGGAGCAAGGGGTAAATACGGAGACAAGGAGCAAGGGGTAAATATAGAGGCAAGGAGCAAGGGGTAAATACAGAGATGAGGAGCAAGAGGTAAATACGGAGATGAGGAGCAAGAGGTAAATACGGAGATGAGGAGCAAGGGGTAAATACAGAAATGAGGAGTAGGTGTATAAATATGGAGATGAGGAGCAAGGGGTAAATACGGAGATGAGGAGCAAGGGGTAAATATGGAGATGAGGAACAAGGGGTAAATACATAAATGAGGAGTGGATGTATAAATATGGAGATGAGGAGCAAGGGGTAAATACAGAAATTAGGAGTAGGTGTATACATATAGAGATGAGGAGCAAGGGGTAAATACGGAGATGAGGAGCAAGGGGTAAATACAGAGATGAGGAACAAGGGGTAAATACATAAATGAGGAGTGGATGTATAAATATGGAGATGAGGAGCAAGAGATAAATACGGAGATGAGGAGCAAGAGGTAAATACGAAGATGAGGAGCAAGGGGTAATTACAGAAATGAGGAGTGGGTGTATAAATATGGAGATGAGGAGCAGGGGGTAAATACAGAGACAAGGAGCAAGAGGTAAATACAGAGGCAAGGAGCAAGGGGTAAATACAGAGATGAGGAGCAAGGGGTAAATACGGAGACGAGGAGCAAGGGGTAAATACGAAGATGAGGAGCAAGGGGTAAATACGGAGATAAGGAGAAAGGGGTAAATACAGAGATGAGGAGCAAGGGGTAAATACGGAGACAAGGAGCAAGGGGTAAATACAGAAGCGAGGAGCAAGGGGTAAATACAGAAATGAGGAGCAAGGGGTAAATATGGAAATGAGGAGTAAGGGGTAAATACGGAGATGAGGAGCAATGGGTAAATACGGAGATGAGGAGCAAAGGGTAAATACAGAAGAAAAGGAGCCAGGGGTAAATACGGAAATGATGAGCAAGGGGTAAATACGGAGATGAGGAGCAAGGGGTAAATATGGAGATGAGGAGCAAGTGGTAAATATGGAGACAAGGAGCAAGGGGTAAATACAGAGGCGAGGAGTAAGGGGTAAATACAGAAATGAGGAGCAAGGGGTAAATACGGAAATGAGGAGCAAGGGGTAAATATGGAAATGAGGAACAAGGGGTAAATACGGAAATGAGGAACAAGGTGTAAATATGGAGATGAGGAGCAAGGGGTAAATACAGAAATGAGGAGTGGGTGTATAAATATGGAGATGAGGAGCAAGGGGTAAATACGGAGATGAGGAGCAAGGGGTGAATACAGAGATTAGGAGCAAGGGGTAAATATGTAGATGAGAAGCAAGGGGTAAATATGTAGATGAGAAGCAAGGGATAAATACGGAGATGAGGAGCAAAGGGTAAATACAGAAATGAGGAGCATGGGGTAAATATGGAAATGAGGAACAAGGGGTAAATACGGAAATGAGGAACAAGGTGTAAATATGGAGATGAGGAGCAAGGGGTAAATACAGAAATGAGGAGTGGGTGTATAAATATGGAGATGAGGAGCAAGGGGTAAATACGGAGATGAGGAGCAAGGGGTGAATACAGAGATTAGGAGCAAGGGGTAAATATGTAGATGAGAAGCAAGGGATAAATATGGAGATGAGGAGCAAGGGGTAAATACGGAAATGAGGAGCAGGGGTAAATATGGAGAAGAGGAGCAAGGGGTAAATACGGAAATGAGGAGCAGGGGTAAATATGGAGATGAGGAGCAAGAGGTAAATACGGAGATGAGGAGCAAGAGGTAAATACAGAGATGAGGAGCAAGAGGTAAATACAGAGATGAGGAGCAAGTGGTAAATATGGAGATGAGGAGTGGGTGTATAAATATGGAGTTGAGGAGCAAGGGGTAAATACAGAGATGAGGAGCAAGGGGTAAATACGTAGATGAGGAGCAAGGGGTAAATACAGAGATGAGGAGCAAGAGGTAAATACAGAGATGAGGAGCAAGAGGTAAATATGGAGATGAGGAGTGGGTGTATAAATATGGAGTTGAGGAGCAAGGGGTAAATACAGAGATGAGGAGCAAGGGGTAAATACGTAGATGAGGAGCAAGGGGTAAATACAGAAATGAGGAGTGGGTGTATAAATATGGAGATGAGGAGCAAGGGGTAAATACAGAGATGAGGAGCAAGGGGTAAATACGGCGATGAGGAGCAAGGGGTAAATACAGAAATGAGGAGTGGGTGTATAAATATGGAGATGAGGAGCAAGGGGTAAATACGGAGATGAGGAGCAAGGGGTAAATACGGAGATGAGGAGCAAGAGGTAAATACGGAGATGAGGAGCAAGCGGTAAATACAGAGATGAGGAGCAAGGGGTAAATACAGAGATGAGGAGTGGGTGTATAAATATGGAGATGAGGAGCAAGGGATAAATACAGAGATGAGGAGCAAGGGGTAAATACAGAGATGAGGAGTGGTTGTATAAATATGGAGATGAGGAGCAAGGGGTAAATACGGAGACAAGGAGCAAGGGGTAAATATAGAGGCAAGGAGCAAGGGGTAAATACAGAGATGAGGAGCAAGAGGTAAATACAGAGATGAGGAGCAAGAGGTAAATACGGAGATGAGGAGCAAGGGGTAAATGCAGAAATGAGGAGTAGGTGTATAAATATGGAGATGAGGAGCAAGGGGTAAATACGGAGATGAGGAGCAAGGGGTAAATATGGAGATGAGGAACAAGGGGTAAATACATAAATGAGGAGTGGATGTATAAATATGGAGATGAGGAGCAAGGGGTAAATACAGAAATTAGGAGTAGCTGTGTACATATAGAGATGAGGAGCAAGGGGTAAATACGGAGATGAGGAGCAAGGGGTAAATACAGAGATGAGGAACAAGGGGTAAATACATAAATGAGGAGTGGATGTATAAATATGGAGATGAGGAGCAAGAGATAAATACGGAGATGAGGAGCAAGAGGTAAATACGAAGATGAGGAGCAAGGGGTAATTACAGAAATGAGGAGTGGGTGTATAAATATGGAGATGAAGAGCAGGGGGTAAATACAGAGACAAGGAGCAAGAGGTAAATACAGAGGCAAGGAGCAAGGGGTAAATACGGAGATGAGGAGCAAGGGGTAAATACGGAGACGAGGAGCAAGGGGTAAATACGAAGATGAGGCGCAAGGGGTAAATACGGAGATAAGGAGAAAGGGGTAAATACAGAGATGAGGAGCAAGGGGTAAATACAGAGACAAGGAGCAAGGGGTAAATACAGAAGCGAGGAGCAAGGGGTAAATACAGAAATGAGGAGCAAGGGGTAAATATGGAAATGAGGAGTAAGGGGTAAATACGGAGATGAGGAGCAATGGGTAAATACGGAGATGAGGAGCAAAGGGTAAATACAGAAAAGAGGAGCCAGGGGTAAATACGGAAATGATGAACAAGGGGTAAACACGGAAATGAGAAGCAAGGGGTAAATACGGAGATGAGGAGCAAGGGGTAAATACAAAGATGAGGAGCAAGGGATAAACACTGAGACGAGGAGCAAGGGGTAAATACGGAGATGAGGAGCAAGGGGTAACTATGGAGATGAGGAGCAAGGGGTAACTATGGAGATGAGGAGCAAGGGGTAAATATGGAGATGAGGAGCAAGGGGTAAATATGGAGATGAGGAGCAAGGGGTAACTATGGAGATGAGGAGCAAGGGGTAAATACGAAGACGAGGAGCAAGAGGTAAATACAAAGACGAGGAGCAAGGGTTAAATACGGAGACGAGGAGCAAGGGGTAAATACGGAGATGAGGAGCAAGGGGTAAATACGGAGATGAGGAGAAAGGGGTAACTATGGAGAAGGAGCAAGGGGTAACTATGGAGATGAGGAGCAAGGAGTAGATATGGAGATGAGGAGCAAGGGGTTAATATGGAGATGAGGAGCAAGGGGTAAATACGGAGATGAGGAGCAAGGGTAAATATGGAGATGAGGAGCAAGAGGTAAATACGGAGATGAGGAGCAAGGGGTAAATACGGAGATGAGGAGCAAGGGGTAACTATGGAGAAGGAGCAAGGGGTAACTATGGAGATGAGGAGCAAGGGGTAAATACGGAGATGAGGAGCAAGGGGTAAATACGGAGATGAGGAGCAAGCGGTAAATACAGAGATGAGGAGCAAGGGGTAACTATGGAGAAGGAGCAAGGGGTAACTATGGAGATGAGGAGCAAGGGGTAAATACAGAGATGAGGAGCAAGGGGTAACTATGGAGAAGGAGCAAGGGGTAACTATGGAGATGAGGAGCAAGGGGTAAATACGGAGATGAGGAGCAAGGGGTAAATACGGAGATGAGGAGCAAGAGGTAAATACGGAGATGAGGAGCAAGAGGTAAATACGGAGATGAGGAGCAGAGGTAAATACGGAGATGAGGAGCAAGGGGTAAATACAGAGATGAGTAGCAAGCGGTAAATACAGAGATGAGGAGCAAGGGGTAAATACAGAGATGAGGAGCAAGAGGTAAATACGGAGATGAGGAGCAAGAGGTAAATATGGAGATGAGGAGCAGGGGGTAAATACGGAGATGAGGAGCAAGGGGTAAATATGGAGATGAGGAGCAAGAGGTAAATATGGAGATGAGGAGCAAGGGGTAAATACGGAGATGAGGAGCAAGAGGTAAATATGGAGATGAGGAGCAGGGGGTAAATACGGAGATGAGGAGCAAGGGGTAAATACGGAGATGAGGAGCAAGAGGTAAATACGGAGATGAGGAGCAAGAGGTAAATATGGAGATGAGGAGCAGGGGGTAAATACGGAGATGAGGAGCAAGCGGTAAATACAGAGATGAGGAGCAAGAGGTAAATACGGAGATGAGGAGCAAGAGGTAAATATGGAGATGAGGAGCAGGGGGTAAATACGGAGATGAGGAGCAAGGGGTAAATACGGAGATGAGGAGCAAGGGGTAAATACAGAGATGAGGAGCAAGGGGTAAATACGGAGATGAGGAGCAAGGGGTAAATACAGAGATGAGGAGCAAGGGGTAAATACGGAAATGAGGACTGGGTGTATAAATATGGAGATGAGCTGCAGAATCTCTGGGTTCTTTGCTACAGTCATTGGGCCCCTGTGTTCCTGTATTTTATCTCACGGATATGAAGCTGCTCACCATGAACCTTAAAGAGACCTTTATAATTCCCAACCAATCAGAAATCACATGGGTTTCACATATTCTGCCTATTGACTTAGACTTCAGGGTTTATCAGTGTTTTGCTCATGTTCAGTTCCAACACAATCGCTTCCTGGTCTAATAAAAAAATGACATAAAACACAAACTTGTGACTGTTACCTGTGATACTTTTATATAAATTCAGAATGTTCATAAATGATTTAAATAAAGTGAACCGAAAAAATATAAATCATAGTTATAAAATGATGTAAAATGAGTGAAAATTAACTGCACGTTAAGACTTGATATTGTTACTTAAATAAACAACCTGCATGTAACCAAAACAGACATTGTCATTAGTTAATTAGCTAATATGCTTTATTGTGGCACATGCAGTACAAACAACACGAGGAAAGCACATGCTTAATGTGATAGGATAATGAGACAAGGTGTTTAATTGTACTGATGTGAGCACAAGAGATATTTAGCATGTGTAATGTGATTAGATAATGAGACAAGGTGAGTATCTGTAGAGGTGAGAGCACAGGAGATATTTAGCATGTGTAATGTGATAGGATAATAAGACAAGGTGAGTATCTGTAGAGGTGAGAGCACAGGAGATATTTAGCATGTGTAATGTGATAGGATAATGAGACAAGGTGAGTATCTGTAGAGGTGAGAGCACAGGAGATATTTAGCATGTGTAATGTGATTAGATAATGAGACAAGGTGTGTATCTGTAGAGGTGAGAGCACAGGAGATATTTAGCATGTGTAATGTGATTAGATAATGAGACAAGATGTGTATCTGTAGAGGTGAGAGCACAGGAGATATTTAGCATGTGTAATGTGATAGGATAATGACACAAGGTGAGTATCTGTAGAGGTGAGAGCACAGGAGATATTTAGCATGTGTAATGTGATTAGATAATGAGACAAGGTGTGTATCTGTAGAGGTGAGAGCACAGGAGATATTTAGCATGTGTAATGTGATTAGATAATGAGACAAGGTGTGCATCTGTAGAGGTGAGAGCACAGGAGATATTTAGCATGTGTAATGTGATTAGATAATGAGACAAGGTGTGCATCTGTAGAGGTGAGAGCACAGGAGATATTTAGCATGTGTAATGTGATGGGATAATGAGACAAGGTGTGTATCTGTAGAGGAGAGCACAGGAGATATTTAGCATGTGTAATGTGATAGGATAATGAGACAAGGTGAGTATCTGTAGAGGTGAGAGCACAGGAGATATTTAGCATGTGTAATGTGATTAGATAATGAGACAAGGTGAGTATCTGTAGAGGTGAGAGCACAGGAGATATTTAGCATGTGTAATGTGATTAGATAATGAGACAAGGTGAGTATCTGTAGAGGTGAGAGCACAGGAGATATTTAGCATGTGTAATGTGATAGGATAATAAGACAAGGTGAGTATCTGTAGAGGTGAGAGCACAGGAGATATTTAGCATGTGTAATGTGATTAGATAATGAGACAAGGTGAGTATCTGTAGAGGTGAGAGCACAGGAGATATTTAGCATGTGTAATGTGATAGGATAATAAGACAAGGTGAGTATCTGTAGAGTTGAGAGCACAGGAGATATTTAGCATGTGTAATGTGATTAGATAATGAGACAAGGTGTGTATCTGTAGAGGTGAGAGCACAGGAGATATTTAGCATGTGTAATGTGATTAGATAATGAGACAAGGTGTGTATCTGTAGAGGTGAGAGCACAGGAGATATTTAGCATGTGTAATGTGATAGGATAATGAGACAAGGTGTGTATCTGTAGAGGTGAGAGCACAGGAGATATTTAGCATGTGTAATGTGATTAGATAATGAGACAAGGTGAGTATCTGTACTGATGTGAGAGCACAGGAGATATTTAGCATGTGTAATGTGATAGGATAATGAGACAAGGTGTGTATCTGTAGAGGTGAGAGCACAGGAGATATTTAGCAGGTGTAATGTGATGGGATAATGAGACAAGGTGTGTATCTGTAGAGGTGAGAGCACAGGAGATATTTAGCATGTGTAATGTGATGGGATAATGAGACAAGGTGTTTATCTGTAGAGGTGAGAGCACAGGAGATATTTAGCATGTGTAATGTGATTAGATAATGAGGCAAGGTGTGTATCTGTAGAGGCGAGAGCACAGGAGATATTTAGCATGTGTAATGTGATTAGATAATGAGGCAAGGTGTGTATCTGTAGAGGTGAGAGCACAGGAGATATTTAGCATGTGTAATGTGATAGGATAATGAGACAAGGTGTGTATCTGTAGAGGTGAGAGCACAGGAGATATTTAGCATGTGTAATGTGATTAGATAATGAGACAAGGTGTGTATCTGTAGAGGTGAGAGCACAGGAGATATTTAGCATGTGTAATGTGATAGGATAATGAGACAAGGTGTGTATCTGTAGAGGTGAGAGCACAGGAGATATTTAGCATGTGTAATGTGATGGGATAATGAGACAAGGTGAGTATCTATAGAGGTGAGAGCACAGGAGATATTTAGCATGTGCAATGTGATAGGATAATGAGACAAGGTGTGTATCTGTAGAGGTGAGAGCACAGGAGATATTTAGCATGTGTAATGTGATAGGATAATGAGACAAGGTGAGTATATGTAGAGGTGAGAGCACAGGAGATATTTAGCATGTGTAATGTGATGGGATAATGAGACAAGGTGAGTATCTATAGAGGTGAGAGCACAGGAGATATTTAGCATGTGCAATGTGATAGGATAATGAGACAAGGTGTGTATCTGTAGAGGTGAGAGCACAGGAGATATTTAGCATGTGTAATGTGATAGGATAATGAGACAAGGTGCGTATCTGTAGAGGTGAGAGCACAGGAGATATTTAGCATGTGTAATGTGATTAGATAATGAGACAAGGTGTGTATCTGTAGAGGTGAGAGCACAGGAAATATTTAGCATGTGTAATGTGATGGGATAATGAGACAAGGTGATTATCTGTAGAGGTGAGAGCACAGGAGATATTTAGCATGTGTAATGTGATAGGATAAGGAGACAAGGTATGTATCTGTAGAGGTGAGAGCACAGGAGATATTTAGCATGTGTAATGTGATAGGATAATGAGACAAGGTGTTTAATTGTACTGATGTGAGCACAGGAGATATTTAGCATGTGTAATGTGATTGGATAATGAGACAAGGCGAGTATCTGTACTGATGTGAGAGCACAGGAGATATTTAGCATGTGTAATGTGATAGGATAATGAGACAAGGTGAGTATCTGTACTGATGTGAGAGCACAGGAGATATTTAGCATGAGTAATGTGATAGGATAATGAGACAAGGTGTGTATCTGTACTGATGTGAGAGCACAGGAGATATTTAGCATGTGTAATGTGATAGGATAATGAGACAAGGTGTGTATCTGTACTGATGTGAGAGCACAGGATATATTTAGCATGTGTAATGTGATAGGATAATGAGACAAGGTGTGTCTCTGTAGAGGTAAGAGCACAGGATATATTTAGCATGTGTAATGTGATAGGATAATGAGACAAGGTGTGTATCTGTACTGATGTGAGAGCACAGGAGATATTTAGCATGTGTAATGTGATGGGATAATGAGACAGGGTGTGTATCTGTAGAGGTGAGAGCACAGGAGATATTTAGCATGTGTAATGTGATAGGATAATGAGACAAGGTGTGTATCTGTAGAGGTGAGAGCACAGGAGATATTTAGCATGTGTAATGTGATAGGATAATGAGACAAGGTGTTTAATTGTACTGATGTGAGCACAGGAGATATTTAGCATGTGTAATGTGATAGGATAATGAGACAAGGTGAGTATATGTAGAGGTGAGAGCACAGGAGATATTTAGCATGTGTAATGTGATGGGATAATGAGACAAGGTGAGTATCTATAGAGGTGAGAGCACAGGAGATATTTAGCATGTGCAATGTGATAGGATAATGAGACAAGGTGTGTATCTGTAGAGGTGAGAGCACAGGAGATATTTAGCATGTGTAATGTGATAGGATAATGAGACAAGGTGTGTATCTGTAGAGGTGAGAGCACAGGAGATATTTAGCATGTGTAATGTGATGGGATAATGAGACAAGGTGTGTATCTGTAGAGGTGAGAGTACAGGAGATATTTAGCATGTGTAATGTGATAGGATAATGAGACAAGGTGTTTAATTGTACTGATGTGAGCACAGGAGATATTTAGCATGTGTAATGTGATGGGATAATGACACAAGGTGAGTATCTGCAGAGGTGAGAGCACAGGAGATATTTAGCATGTGTAATGTGATTAGATAATGAGACAAGGTGAGTATCTGTAGAGGTGAGAGCACAGGAGATATTTAGCATGTGTAATGTGATGGGATAATAAGACAAGGTATGTATATGTAGAGGTGAGAGCACAGGAGATATTTAGCATGTGTAATGTGATTAGACAATGAGACAAGGTGTGTATCTGTAGAGGTGAGAGCACAGGAGATATTTAGCATGTGTAATGTGATTAGATAATGAGGCAAGGTGTGTATCTGTAGAGGTGAGAGCACAGGAGATATTTAGCATGTGTAATGTGATAGGATAATGAGACAAGGTGTGTATCTGTAGAGGTGTGAGCACAGGAGATATTTAGCATGTGTAATGTGATAGGATAATGAGACAAGGTGTGTATCTGTAGAGGTGAGAGCACAGGAGATATTTAGCATGTGTAATGTGATAGGATAATGAGACAAGGTGTGTATCTGTAGAGGTGAGAGCACAGGAGATATTTAGCATGTGTAATGTGATGGGATAATGAGACAAGGTGTGTATCTGTAGAGGTGAGAGCACAGGAGATATTTAGCATGTGTAATGTGATAGGATAATGAGACAAGGTGAGTATCTGTAGAGGTGAGAGCACAGGAGATATTTAGCATGTGTAATGTGATAGGATAATGAGACAAGGTGAGTATCTGTAGAGATAAGAGCACAGATGATATTTAGCATGTGTAATGTGATAGGATAATGAGACAAGGTGTGTATCTGTAGAGGTGAGAGCACAGGAGATATTTAGCATGTGTAATGTGATAGGATAATGAGACAAGGTGTGTATCTGTAGAGGTGAGAGCACAGGAGATATTTAGCATGTGTAATGTGATTAGATAATGACACAAGGTGAGTATCTGTAGAGGTGAGAGCACAGGAGATATTTAGCATGTGTAATGTGATGGGATAATGACACAAGGTGAGTATCTGTAGAGGTGAGAGTACAGGAGATATTTAGCATGTGTAATGTGATAGGATAATGAGACAAGGTGTGTATCTGTAGAGATAAGAGCACAGAAGATATTTAGCATGTGTAATGTGATGGGATAATGACACAAGGTGAGTATCAGTAGAGGTGAGAGCACAGGAGATATTTAGCATGTGTAATGTGATAGGATAATGACACAAGGTGAGTATCTGTAGAGGTGAGAGCACAGGAGATATTTAGCATGTGTAATGTGATAGGATAATGAGGCAAGGTGTGTATCTGTAGAGGTGAGAGCACAGGAGATATTTAGCAAGTGTAATGTGATTAGATAAGGAGACAAGGTGAGTATCTGTAGAGGTGAGAGCACAGGAGATATTTAGCATGTGTAATGTGATGGGATAATGAGACAAGGTGAGTATCTGTAGAGGTGAGAGCACAGGAGATATTTAGCATGTGTAATGTGATGGGATAATGAGACAAGGTGTGTATCTGTACTGATGTGAGAGCACAGGAGATATTTAGCATGTGTAATGTTATGGGATAATGGACAAGGTGTGTATCTGTAGAGGTGAGAGCACAGGAGATATTTAGCATGTGTAATGTGATTAGATAATGAGACAAGGTGTGTATCTGTAGAGGTGAGAGCACAGGAGATATTTAGCATGTGTAATGTGATAGGATAATGAGACAAGGTGAGTATCTGTACTGATGTGAGAGCACAGGAGATATTTAGCATGTGTAATGTAATAGGATAATGAGACAAGGTGAGTATCTGTACTGATGTGAGAGCACAGGAGATATTTAGCATGTGTAATGTGATAGGATAATGAGACAAGGTGTGTATCTGTAGAGATGAGAGCACAGGAGATATTTAGCATGTGTATTGTGATAGGATAATAAGACAAGGTGAGTATCTGTAGAGGTGAGAGCACAGGAGATATTTAGCATGTGTAATGTGATGGGATAATGAGACAGGGTGTGTATCTGTAGAGGTGAGAGCACAGGAGATATTTAGCATGTGTAATGTGATAGGATAAGGAGACAAGGTATGTATCTGTAGAGGTGAGAGCACAGGAGATATTTAGCATGTGTAATGTGATAGGATAATGAGACAAGGTGTGTATCTGTAGAGGTGAGAGCACAGGAGATATTTAGCATGTGTAATGTGATTAGATAATGAGACAAGGTGAGTATCTGTAGAGGTGAGAGCACAGGAGATATTTAGCATGTGTAATGTGATTAGATAATGAGACAAGGTGAGTATCTGTAGAGGTGAGAGCACAGGAGATATTTAGCATGTGTAATGTGATTAGATAATGAGACAAGGTGTGTATCTGTAGAGGTGAGAGCACAGGAGATATTTAGCATGTGTAATGTGATGGGATAATGAGACAAGGTGTGTATCTGTAGAGGTGAGAGCACAGGAGATATTTAGCATGTGTAATGTGATGGGATAATGAGACAAGGTATTTATCTGTAGAGGTGAGAGCACAGGAGATATTTAGCATGTGTAATGTGATAGGATAAGGAGACAAGGTATGTATCTGTAGAGGTGAGAGCACAGGAGATATTTAGCATGTGTAATGTGATAGGATAATGAGACAAGGTGTTTAATTGTACTGATGTGAGCACAGGAGATATTTAGCATGTGTAATGTGATTGGATAATGAGACAAGGCGAGTATCTGTACTGATGTGAGAGCACAGGAGATATTTAGCATGTGTAATGTGAAAGGATAATGAGACACGGTGAGTATCTGTACTGATGTGAGAGCACAGGAGATATTTAGCATGAGTAATGTGATAGGATAATGAGACAAGGTGTGTATCTGTACTGATGTGAGAGCACAGGAGATATTTAGCATGTGTAATGTGATAGGATAATGAGACAAGGTGTGTATCTGTACTGATGTGAGAGCACAGGAGATATTTAGCATGTGTAATGTGATAGGATAATGAGACAAGGTGTGTATCTGTACTGATGTGAGAGCACAGGATATATTTAGCATGTGTAATGTGATAGGATAATGAGACAAGGTGTGTATATGTACTGATGTGAGAGCACAGGAGATATTTAGCATGTGTAATGTGATGGGATAATGAGACAAGGTGAGTATCTGTAGAGGTGAGAGCACAGGAGATATTTAGCATGTGTATTGTGATAGGATAATAAGACAAGGTGAGTATCTGTAGAGGTGAGAGCACAGGAGATATTTAGCATGTGTAATGTGATGGGATAATGAGACAGGGTGTGTATCTGTAGAGGTGAGAGCACAGGAGATATTTAGCATGTGTAATGTGATAGGATAAGGAGACAAGGTATGTATCTGTAGAGGTGAGAGCACAGGAGATATTTAGCATGTGTAATGTGATAGGATAATGAGACAAGGTGTGTATCTGTAGAGGTGAGAGCACAGGAGATATTTAGCATGTGTAATGTGATAGGATAATGAGACAAGGTGTTTAATTGTACTGATGTGAGCACAGGAGATATTTAGCATGTGTAATGTGATAGGATAATGAGACAAGGCGAGTATCTGTACTGATGTGAGAGCACAGGAGATATTTAGCATGTGTAATGTGATAGGATAATGAGACAAGGTGAGTATCTGTACTGATGTGAGAGCACAGGAGATATTTAGCATGAGTAATGTGATAGGATAATGACACAAGGTGAGTATCTGTAGAGGTGAGAGCACAGGAGATATTTAGCATGTGTAATGTGATAGGATAATGAGGCAAGGTGTGTATCTGTAGAGGTGAGAGCACAGGAGATATTTAGCAAGTGTAATGTGATTAGATAATGAGACAAGGTGAGTATCTGTAGAGGTGAGAGCACAGGAGATATTTAGCATGTGTAATGTGATGGGATAATGAGACAAGGTGTGTATCTGTACTGATGTGAGAGCACAGGAGATATTTAGCATGTGTAATGTTATGGGATAATGGACAAGGTGTGTATCTGTAGAGGTGAGAGCACAGGAGATATTTAGCATGTGTAATGTGATTAGATAATGAGACAAGGTGTGTATCTGTAGAGGTGAGAGCACAGGAGATATTTAGCATGTGTAATGTGATAGGATAATGAGACAAGGTGAGTATCTGTACTGATGTGAGAGCACAGGAGATATTTAGCATGTGTAATGTAATAGGATAATGAGACAAGGTGAGTATCTGTACTGATGTGAGAGCACAGGAGATATTTAGCATGTGTAATGTGATAGGATAATGAGACAAGGTGTGTATCTGTAGAGATGAGAGCACAGGAGATATTTAGCATGTGTATTGTGATAGGATAATAAGACAAGGTGAGTATCTGTAGAGGTGAGAGCACAGGAGATATTTAGCATGTGTAATGTGATAGGATAAGGAGACAAGGTATGTATCTGTAGAGGTGAGAGCACAGGAGATATTTAGCATGTGTAATGTGATAGGATAATGAGACAAGGTGTGTATCTGTAGAGGTGAGAGCACAGGAGATATTTAGCATGTGTAATGTGATTAGATAATGAGACAAGGTGTGTATCTGTAGAGGTGAGAGCACAGGAGATATTTAGCATGTGTAATGTGATGGGATAATGAGACAAGGTGATTATCTGTAGAGGTGAGAGCACAGGAGATATTTAGCATGTGTAATGTGATAGGATAAGGAGACAAGGTATGTATCTGTAGAGGTGAGAGCACAGGAGATATTTAGCATGTGTAATGTGATAGGATAATGAGACAAGGTGTTTAATTGTACTGATGTGAGCACAGGAGATATTTAGCATGTGTAATGTGATTGGATAATGAGACAAGGTGAGTATCTGTACTGATGTGAGAGCACAGGAGATATTTAGCATGTGTAATGTGATAGGATAATGAGACAAGGTGTGTATCTGTAGAGGTGAGAGCACAGGAGATATTTAGCATGAGTAATGTGATAGGATAATGAGACAAGGTGTGTATCTGTACTGATGTGAGAGCACAGGAGATATTTAGCATGTGTAATGTGATAGGATAATGAGACAAGGTGAGTATCTGTACTGATGTGAGAGCACAGGAGATATTTAGCATGTGTAATGTGATAGGATAATGAGACAAGGTGTGTATCTGTACTGATGTGAGAGCACAGGATATATTTAGCATGTGTAATGTGATAGGATAATGAGACAAGGTGAGTATTTGTAGAGGTAAGAGCACAGGAGATATTTAGCATGTGTAATGTGATAGGATAATGAGACAAGGTGTGTATCTGTACTGATGTGAGAGCACAGGAGATATTTAGCATGTGTAATGTGATGGGATAATGAGACAGGGTGTGTATCTGTAGAGGTGAGAGCACAGGAGATATTTAGCATGTGTAATGTGATAGGATAAGGAGACAAGGTATGTATCTGTAGAGGTGAGAGCACAGGAGATATTTAGCATGTGTAATGTGATAGGATAATGAGACAAGGTGTGTATCTGTAGAGGTGAGAGCACAGGAGATATTTAGCATGTGTAATGTGATAGGATAATGAGACAAGGTGTTTAATTGTACTGATGTGAGCACAGGAGATATTTAGCATGTGTAATGTGATAGGATAATGAGACAAGGTGTGTATCTGTAGAGGTGAGAGCACAGGAGATATTTAGCATGTGTAATGTGATAGGATAATGAGACAAGGTGAGTATCTGTACTGATGTGAGAGCACAGGAGATATTTAGCATGAGTAATGTGATAGGATAATGAGACAAGGTGTGTATCTGTACTGATGTGAGAGCACAGGAGATATTTAGCATGTGTAATGTGATAGGATAATGAGACAAGGTGTGTATCTGTACTGATGTGAGAGCACAGGAGATATTTAGCATGTGTAATGTGATAGGATAATGAGACAAGGTGTGTATCTGTAGAGGTGAGAGCACAGGAGATATTTAGCATGTGTAATGTGATTAGATAATGAGACAAGGTGTGTATCTGTAGAGGTGAGAGCACAGGAGATATTTAGCACGTGTAATGTGATGGGATAATGAGACAAGGTGTGTATCTGTAGAGGTAAGAGCACAGGAGATATTTAGCATGTGTAATGTGATAGGATAATGAGACAAGGTGAGTATCTGTAGAGGTGAGAGCACAGGAGATATTTACCATGTGTAATGTGATAGGATAATGAGACAAGATGTGTATCTGTAGAGGTGAGAGCACAGGAGATATTTAGCATGTGTAATGTGATAGGATAATGAGACAAGGTGTGTATCTGTAGAGGTGAGAGCACAGGAGATATTTAGCATGTGTAATGTGATTAGATAATGAGACAAGGTGAGTATCTGTAGAGGTGAGAGCACAGGAGATATTTAGCATGTGTAATGTGATAGGATAATTAGACAAGGTGTGTATCTGTACTGATGTGAGAGCACAAGAGATATTTAGCATGTGTAATGTGATAGGATATTGAGACAAGGTGTGTATCTGTAGAGGTGAGAGCACAGGAGATATTTAGCATGTGTAATGTGATGGGATAATGAGACAAGGTGTGTATCTGTAGAGGTGAGAGCACGGGAGATATTTAGCATGTGTAATGTGATAGGATAATGAGACAAGGTGAGTATCTGTAGAAGTGAGAGCACAGGAGATATTTAGCATGAGTAATGTGATAGGATAATGAGACAAGGTGAGTATCTGTAGAGGTGAGAGCACAGGAGATATTTAGCATGTGCAATGTGATGGGATAATGAGACAAGGTGAGTATCTGTAGAGGTGAGAGCACAGGAGATATTTAGCATGTGTAATGTGATGGGATAATGAGACAAGGTGAGTATCTGTAGAGGTGAGAGCACAGGAGATATTTAGCATGTGTAATGTGATAGGATAATGAGACAAGGTGTGTATCTGTAGAGGTGAGAGCACAGGAGATATTCAGCATGTGTAATGGGACGGGATAATGAGACAAGGTGTGTATCTGTAAAGGTGAGAGCACAGGAGATATTTAGCATGTGTAATGTGATTAGATAATGAGACAAGGTGTGTATCTGTAGAGGTGAGAGCACAGGAGATATTTAGCATGTGTAATGTGATAGGATAATGAGACAAGGTGTGCATCTGTAGAGGTGAGAGCACAGGAGATATTTAGCATGTGTAATGTGATGGGATAATAAGACAAGGTGTGTATCTGTAGAGGTGAGAGCACAGGAGATATTTAGCATGTGTAATGTGATAGGATAATGAGACAAGGTGTGTATCTGTAGAGGTGAGAGCACAGGAGATATTTAGCATGTGTAATGTGATGGGATAATGAGGCAAGGTGTTTAATTGTACTGATGTGAGCACAAGAGATATTTAGCATGTGTAATGTGATAGGATAATTAGACAAGGTGTGTATCTGTAGAGGTGAGAGCACAGGAGATATTTAGCATGTGTAATGTGATAGGATAATGAGACAAGGTGTGTATCTGTAGAGGTGAGAGCACAGGAGATATTTAGCATGTGTAATGTGATAGGATAATGAGACAAGGCGAGTATCTGTAGAGGTGAGAGCACAGGAGATATTTAGCATGTGTAATGTGATGGGATAATGAGACAAGGTGTGTATCTGTAGAGGTGAGAGCACAGGAGATATTTAGCATGTGTAATGTGATGGGATAATGAGACAAGGTGTGTATCTGTACTGATGTGAGCACAGGAGATATTTAGCATGTGTAATGTGATGGGATAATGAGACAAGGTGTGTATCTGTAGAGGTGAGAGCACAGGAGATATTTAGCATGTGTAATGTGATAGGATAATGAGACAAGGTGTGTATCTGTACTGATGTGAGAGCACAGGAGATATTTAGCATGTGTAATGTGATTAGATAATGAGACAAGGTGTGTATCTGTAGAGATAAGAGCACAGAAGATATTTAGCATGTGTAATGTGATTAGATAATGAGACAAGGTGTGTATCTGTAGAGGTGAGAGCACAGGAGATATTTAGCATGTGTAATGTGATGGGATAATGAGACAAGGTGTGTATCTGTACTGAGGTGAGAGCACAGGAGATATTTAGCATGTGTAATGTGATTAGATAATGAGACAAGGTGTGTATCTGTAGAGATAAGAGCACAGGAGATATTTAGCATGTGTAATGTGATAGGATAAGGAGACAAGGTGTGTATATGTAGAGGTGAGAGCACAGGAGATATTTAGCATGTGTAATGTGATAGGATAATGAGACAAGGTGTGCATCTGTAGAGGTGAGAGCACAGGAGATATTTAGCATGTGTAATGTGATAGGATAATGAGACAAGGTGAGTATCTGTAGAGATAAGAGCACAGATGATATTTAGCATGTGTGATGTGATAGGATAATGAGACAAGGTGTGTATCTGTAGAGGTGAGAGCACAGGAGATATTTAGCATGTGTAATGTGATAGGATAATGAGACAAGGTGTGTATCTGTAGAGGTGAGAGCACAGGAGATATTTAGCATGTGTAATGTGATTAGATAATGACACAAGGTGAGTATCTGTAGAGGTGAGAGCACAGGAGATATTTAGCATGTGTAATGTGATGGGATAATGACACAAGGTGAGTATCTGTAGAGGTGAGAGTACAGGAGATATTTAGCATGTGTAATGTGATAGGATAATGAGACAAGGTGTGTATCTGTAGAGATAAGAGCACAGGAGATATTTAGCATGTGTAATGTGATGGGATAATGAGACAAGGTGAGTATCTGTAGAGGTGAGAGCACAGGAGATATTTAGCATGTGTAATGTGATAGGATAATGAGACAAGGTGAGTATCTGTAGAGGTGAGAGCACAGGAGATATTTAGCATGTGTAATGTGATAGGATAATGAGGCAAGGTGTGTATCTGTAGAGGTGAGAGCACAGGAGATATTTAGCATGTGTAATGTGATAGGATAATGAGGCAAGGTGTGTATCTGTAGAGGTGAGAGCACAGGAGATATTTAGCATGTGTAATGTGATTAGATAATGAGACAAGGTGTGTATCTGTAGAGGTGAGAGCACAGGAGATATTTAGCAAGTGTAATGTGATGGGATAATGAGACAAGGTGTGTATCTGTACTGATGTGAGAGCACAGGAGATATTTAGCATGTGTAATGTTATGGGATAATGGACAAGGTGTGTATCTGTAGAGGTGAGAGCACAGGAGATATTTAGCATGTGTAATGTGATTAGATAATGAGACAAGGTGTGTATCTGTAGAGGTGAGAGCACAGGAGATATTTAGCATGTGTAATGTGATAGGATAATGAGACAAGGTGAGTATCTGTACTGATGTGAGAGCACAGGAGATATTTAGCATGTGTAATGTAATAGGATAATGAGACAAGGTGAGTATCTGTAGAGGTGAGAGCACAGGAGATATTTAGCATGTGTAATGTGATTAAATAATGAGATAAGGTGAGTATCTGTAGAGGTGAGAGCACAGGAGATATTTAGCATGTGTAATGTGATAGGATAATGAGACAAGGTGTGTATCTGTAGAGATGAGAGCACAGGAGATATTTAGCATGTGTATTGTGATAGGATAATAAGACAAGGTGAGTATCTGTAGAGGTGAGAGCACAGGAGATATTTAGCATGTGTAATGTGATGGGATAATGAGACAGGGTGTGTATCTGTAGAGGTGAGAGCACAGGAGATATTTAGCATGTGTAATGTGATAGGATAATGAGACAAGGTGTGTATCTGTAGAGGTGAGAGCACAGGAGATATTTAGCATGTGTAATGTGATAGGATAATGAGACAAGGTGTGTATCTGTAGAGGTGAGAGCACAGGAGATATTTAGCATGTGTAATGTGATAGGATAATGAGACAAGGTGTGTATCTGTAGAGGTGAGAGCACAGGAGATATTTAGCATGTGTAATGTGATAGGATAATGAGACAAGGTGTGTATCTGTAGAGGTGAGAGCACAGGAGATATTTAGCATGTGTAATGTGATTAGATAATGAGACAAGGTGTGTATCTGTAGAGGTGAGAGCACAGGAGATATTTAGCATGTGTAATGTGATGGGATAATGAGACAAGGTGATTATCTGTAGAGGTGAGAGCACAGGAGATATTTAGCATGTGTAATGTGATAGGATAAGGAGACAAGGTATGTATCTGTAGAGGTGAGAGCACAGGAGATATTTAGCATGTGTAATGTGATAGGATAATGAGACAAGGTGTTTAATTGTACTGATGTGAGCACAGGAGATATTTAGCATGTGTAATGTGATAGGATAATGAGACAAGGCGAGTATCTGTACTGATGTGAGAGCACAGGAGATATTTAGCATGTGTAATGTGATAGGATAATGAGACAAGGTGAGTATCTGTACTGATGTGAGAGCACAGGAGATATTTAGCATGAGTAATGTGATAGGATAATGAGACAAGGTGTGTATCTGTACTGATGTGAGAGCACAGGAGATATTTAGCATGTGTAATGTGATAGGATAATGAGACAAGGTGTGTATCTGTAGAGGTGAGAGCACAGGAGATATTTAGCATGTGTAATGTGATGGGATAATGAGACAAGGTGTGTATCTGTACTGATGTGAGCACAGGAGATATTTAGCATGTGTAATGTGATGGGATAATGAGACAAGGTGTGTATCTGTAGAGGTGAGAGCACAGGAGATATTTAGCATGTGTAATGTGATAGGATAATGAGACAAGGTATGTATATGTAGAGGTGAGAAGCACAAGGATATATTTAGCATGTGTAACTGTGATTTAGATAATGAGCCAAGGCTGATGTATCTGTAGAGGTGAGAGAACAGGAGATATTTAGCATGTGTAATGTAATTAGATAATGAGGCAAGGTGTGTATCTGTACTGATGTGAGAGCACAGGAGATATTTAGCATGTGTAATGTGATAGGATAATGAGACAAGGTGTGTATCTGTAGAGGTGAGAGCACAGGAGATATTTAGCAAGTGTAATGTGATAGGATAATGAGACAAGGTGTTTAATTGTACTGATGTGAGCACAGGAGATATTTAGCATGTGTAATGTGATTGGATAATGAGACAAGGTGAGTATCTGTACTGATGTGAGAGCACAGGAGATATTTAGCATGTGTAATGTGATAGGATAATGAGACAAGGTGAGTATCTGTACTGATGTGAGAGCACAGGAGATATTTAGCATGTGTAATGTGATAGGATAATGAGACAAGGTGTGTATCTGTAGAGGTGAGAGCACAGGAGATATTTAGCATGTGTAATGTGATGGGATAATGAGACAAGGTGTGTATCTGTACTGATGTGAGCACAGGAGATATTTAGCATGTGTAATGTGATGGGATAATGAGACAAGGTGTGTATCTGTAGAGGTGAGAGCACAGGAGATATTTAGCATGTGTAATGTGATAGGATAATGAGACAAGGTGTGTATCTGTACTGATGTGAGAGCACAGGAGATATTTAGCATGTGTAATGTGATAGGATAATGAGACAAGGTGTGTATCTGTACTGATGTGAGAGCACAGGATATATTTAGCATGTGTAATGTGATAGGATAATGAGACAAGGTGTGTATCTGTACTGATGTGAGAGCACAGGAGATATTTAGCATGTGTAATGTGATGGGATAATGAGACAGGGTGTGTATCTGTAGAGGTGAGAGCACAGGAGATATTTAGCATGTGTAATGTGATAGGATAATTAGACAAGGTGAGTATCTGTAGAGGTGAGAGCACAGGAGATATTTAGCATGTGTAATGTGATTAGATAATGAGACAAGGTGTGTATCTGTAGAGGTGAGAGCACAGGAGATATTTAGCATGTGTAATGTGATAGGATAATGAGACAAGGTGAGTATCTGTACTGATGTGAGAGCACAGGAGATATTTAGCATGTGTAATGTAATAGGATAATGAGACAAGGTGAGTATCTGTACTGATGTGAGAGCACAGGAGATATTTAGCATGTGTAATGTGATTAGATAATGAGATAAGGTGTGTATCTGTAGAGGTGAGAGCACAGGAGATATTTAGCATGTGTAATGTGATTAGATAATGAGATAAGGTGAGTATCTGTAGAGGTGAGAGCACAGGAGATATTTAGCATGTGTATTGTGATAGGATAATAAGACAAGGTGAGTATCTGTAGAGGTGAGAGCACAGGAGATATTTAGCATGTGTAATGTGATGGGATAATGAGACAGGGTGTGTATCTGTAGAGGTGAGAGCACAGGAGATATTTAGCATGTGTAATGTGATAGGATAATGAGACAAGGTGTGTATCTGTAGAGGTGAGAGCACAGGAGATATTTAGCATGTGTAATGTGATAGGATAATGAGACAAGGTGTGTATCTGTAGAGGTGAGAGCACAGGAGATATTTAGCATGTGTAATGTGATTAGATAATGAGACAAGGTGTGTATCTGTAGAGGTGAGAGCACAGGAGATATTTAGCATGTGTAATGTGATGGGATAATGAGACAAGGTGATTATCTGTAGAGGTGAGAGCACAGGAGATATTTAGCATGTGTAATGTGATAGGATAAGGAGACAAGGTATGTATCTGTAGAGGTGAGAGCACAGGAGATATTTAGCATGTGTAATGTGATAGGATAATGAGACAAGGTGTTTAATTGTACTGATGTGAGCACAGGAGATATTTAGCATGTGTAATGTGATTGGATAATGAGACAAGGCGAGTATCTGTACTGATGTGAGAGCACAGGAGATATTTAGCATGTGTAATGTGATAGGATAATGAGACAAGGTGAGTATCTGTACTGATGTGAGAGCACAGGAGATATTTAGCATGAGTAATGTGATAGGATAATGAGACAAGGTGTGTATCTGTACTGATGTGAGAGCACAGGAGATATTTAGCATGTGTAATGTGATAGGATAATGAGACAAGGTGTGTATCTGTAGAGGTGAGAGCACAGGAGATATTTAGCATGTGTAATGTGATGGGATAATGAGACAAGGTGTGTATCTGTACTGATGTGAGCACAGGAGATATTTAGCATGTGTAATGTGATGGGATAATGAGACAAGGTGTGTATCTGTAGAGGTGAGAGCACAGGAGATATTTAGCATGTGTAATGTGATAGGATAATGAGACAAGGTGTGTATCTGTACTGATGTGAGAGCACAGGAGATATTTAGCATGTGTAATGTGATAGGATAATGAGACAAGGTGTGTATCTGTACTGATGTGAGAGCACAGGATATATTTAGCATGTGTAATGTGATAGGATAATGAGACAAGGTGTGTATCTGTACTGATGTGAGAGCACAGGAGATATTTAGCATGTGTAATGTGATGGGATAATGAGACAGGGTGTGTATCTGTAGAGGTGAGAGCACAGGAGATATTTAGCATGTGTAATGTGATAGGATAAGGAGACAAGGTATGTATCTGTAGAGGTGAGAGCACAGGAGATATTTAGCATGTGTAATGTGATAGGATAATGAGACAAGGTGTGTATCTGTAGAGGTGAGAGCACAGGAGATATTTAGCATGTGTAATGTGATTAGATAATGAGACAAGGTGTGCATCTGTACTGATGTGAGAGCACAGGAGATATTTAGCATGTGTAATGTTATGGGATAATGGACAAGGTGTGTATCTGTAGAGGTGAGAGCACAGGAGATATTTAGCATGTGTAATGTGATGGGATAATGAGACAAGGTGTTTAATTGTACTGATGTGAGCACAGGAGATATTTAGCATGTGTAATGTGATAGGATAATGAGACAAGGCGAGTATCTGTACTGATGTGAGAGCACAGGAGATATTTAGCATGTGTAATGTGATAGGATAATGAGACAAGGTGTGTATCTGTAGAGGTGAGAGCACAGGAGATATTTAGCATGTGTAATGTGATAGGATAATGAGACAAGGTGTGTATCTGTAGAGGTGAGAGCACAGGAGATATTTAGCATGTGTAATGTGATGGGATAATGAGACAAGGTGTGTATCTGTACTGATGTGAGAGCACAGGAGATATTTAGCATGAGTAATGTGATAGGATAATGAGACAAGGTGTGTATCTGTACTGATGTGAGAGCACAGGAGATATTTAGCATGTGTAATGTGATAGGATAATGAGACAAGGTGTGTATCTGTACTGATGTGAGAGCACAGGAGATATTTAGCATGTGTAATGTGATAGGATAATGAGACAAGGTGTGTATCTGTAGAGGTGAGAGCACAGGAGATATTTAGCATGTGTAATGTGATTAGATAATGAGACAAGGTGTGTATCTGTAGAGGTGAGAGCACAGGAGATATTTAGCACGTGTAATGTGATGGGATAATGAGACAAGGTGTGTATCTGTAGAGGTAAGAGCACAGGAGATATTTAGCATGTGTAATGTGATAGGATAATGAGACAAGGTGAGTATCTGTAGAGGTGAGAGCACAGGAGATATTTACCATGTGTAATGTGATAGGATAATGAGACAAGGTGTGTATCTGTACTGATGTGAGAGCACAGGAGATATTTAGCATGTGTAATGTGATAGGATAATGAGACAAGGTGTGTATCTGTAGAGGTGAGAGCACAGGAGATATTTAGCATGTGTAATGTGATTAGATAATGAGACAAGGTGAGTATCTGTAGAGGTGAGAGCACAGGAGATATTTAGCATGTGTAATGTGATAGGATAATTAGACAAGGTGTGTATCTGTACTGATGTGAGAGCACAGGAGATATTTAGCATGTGTAATGTGATAGGATAATGAGACAAGGTGTGTATCTGTAGAGGTGAGAGCACAGGAGATATTTAGCATGTGTAATGTGATGGGATAATGAGACAAGGTGTGTATCTGTAGAGGTGAGAGCACGGGAGATATTTAGCATGTGTAATGTGATAGGATAATGAGACAAGGTGAGTATCTGTAGAAGTGAGAGCACAGGAGATATTTAGCATGAGTAATGTGATAGGATAATGAGACAAGGTGAGTATCTGTAGAGGTGAGAGCACAGGAGATATTTAGCATGTGCAATGTGATGGGATAATGAGACAAGGTGAGTATCTGTAGAGGTGAGAGCACAGGAGATATTTAGCATGTGTAATGTGATGGGATAATGAGACAAGGTGAGTATCTGTAGAGGTGAGAGCACAGGAGATATTTAGCATGTGTAATGTGATGGGATAATAAGACAAGGTGTGTATCTGTAGAGGTGAGAGCACAGGAGATATTTAGCATGTGTAATGTGATTAGATAATGAGGCAAGGTGTGTATCTGTAGAGGTGAGAGCACAGGAGATATTTAGCATGTGTAATGTGTTGGATAATGAGACAAGGTGAGTATCTGTAGAGGTGAGAGCACAGGAGATATTTAGCATGTGTAATGTGATAGGATAATGAGACAAGGTGTGTATCTGTAGAGGTGAGAGCACAGGAGATATTTAGCATGTGTAATGTGATGGGATAATGAGGCAAGGTGTTTAATTGTACTGATGTGAGCACAAGAGATATTTAGCATGTGTAATGTGATAGGATAATTAGACAAGGTGTGTATCTGTAGAGGTGAGAGCACAGGAGATATTTAGCATGTGTAATGTGATAGGATAATGAGACAAGGTGTGTATCTGTAGAGGTGAGAGCACAGGAGATATTTAGCATGTGTAATGTGATAGGATAATGAGACAAGGCGAGTATCTGTAGAGGTGAGAGCACAGGAGATATTTAGCATGTGTAATGTGATGGGATAATGAGACAAGGTGTGTATCTGTAGAGGTGAGAGCACAGGAGATATTTAGCATGTGTAATGTGATGGGATAATGAGACAAGGTGTGTATCTGTACTGATGTGAGCACAGGAGATATTTAGCATGTGTAATGTGATGGGATAATGAGACAAGGTGTGTATCTGTAGAGGTGAGAGCACAGGAGATATTTAGCATGTGTAATGTGATTAGATAATGAGACAAGGTGTGTATCTGTACTGATGTGAGAGCACAGGAGATATTTAGCATGTGTAATGTGATAGGATAATGAGACAAGGTGTGTATCTGTACTGATGTGAGAGCACAGGAGATATTTAGCATGTGTAATGTGATTAGATAATGAGACAAGGTGTGTATCTGTAGAGATAAGAGCACAGAAGATATTTAGCATGTGTAATGTGATAGGATAATGAGACAAGGTGTGCATCTGTAGAGGTGAGAGCACAGGAGATATTTAGCATGTGTAATGTGATTAGATAATGAGACAAGGTGTGTATCTGTAGAGGTGAGAGCACAGGAGATATTTAGCATGTGTAATGTGATGGGATAATGAGACAAGGTGTTTATCTGTATAGGTGAGAGCACAGGAGATATTTAGCATGTGTAATGTGATGGGATAATGAGACAAGGTGTTTAATTGTACTGATGTGAGCACAGGAGATATTTAGCATGTGTAATGTGATAGGATAATGAGACAAGGGGGGGTAGTTTTCAAGCCGTCAACCTCAAATACGCTGGAATTCCGTAGTGTATTTGTGTCGAGGCTGATTCGCCTTAGTTATCAAAGGCTCGAGACCGGCAAAAGTAGAATTTTGTGACGTAACCTCGATCCGCCGGACTCAGTCCGACACAAATCGATTCTTACGTCACTCCAGATGTTCCGCACAATCTCACTACTTTTGATAGTTATCAAATGACTAGCAGGTACGCTCAGCACTTTTACGGCCCAGCGTACCTGGTTTTCAATCCGCCACCCCTGGAGGTAGCGGATCACATAGGAATCAATGGTAGTCTGACCATAGCGAAAGTACAAGTTCGCTGCTGACAGACATCCCATTGATTCCTATGGGAGTTGTCTGCACCTAACACCCTAACATGTACCCCGAGTCTAAACACCACTAATCTGTCCCCCCTACACCGCCGCAACTAAATAAAGTTATTACCCCTAAACCGCCGCTCCCGGAGCCCACCGCAAGCTACTCTATACATATTAACCCCTAAACCGCCGCTCCCGGAGCCCACCGCAACTATAATATATGTATTAACCCCTAAACCGCCGCTCCCTGACCCTGCCGCAAAATATATTAAACTTATTAACCCCTAATCTGCCCCCCCTACACCGTCGCCACCTATAATACATGTATTAACCCCTATCCTGCCCCCCACTACGCCGCCGCCACTGTAATAAAATTATTAACCCCTAAACCTAAGTCTAATCCTAACGCCCCCCTAACTTAAATATTAATTAAATAAATCTAAATAATATATCCATTATTAACTAAATTAATCCTATTTAAAACTAAATACATACCTTTAAAATAAACCCTAATATAGCTACAATATAAATAATAATTATATTGTAGCTATCTTAGGATTTATTTTTATTTTACAGGTAACTTTCAATTTATTTTAACTAGGTACAATAGCTATTAAATAGTTATTAACTATTTAATAGCTTACCTAGCTAAAATAAAGAGAAATTTACCTGTAAAATAAAACTAACCTAAGTTACAATTACACCTAACACTACACTATACTTTAATAAATTATTCCTATTTAAAACTAAATACTTAACTGTAAAATAAACCCTAATATAGCTACAATATAAATAATAATTATATTGTAGCTATCTTAGGATTTATATTTATTTTACAGGTAACTTTGTATTTATTTGAGCTAGTTAGAATAGTTATTAAATAGTTATTAACTATTTAATAACTACCTAGCTAAAAGAAATACAAAATTACCTGTAAAATAAATCCTAACCTACGTTACAATTAAACTTAATACTACACTATCATTAAATTAATTAAATAAACTACCTACAAATAACTACAATTAAATACAATTACATAAACTAACTAAAGTACAAAAAATAAAAAAAAGCTAAGTTACAAAAAATAAAAAAATAAGTTACAAACATTTTACAAATATTACAACAATTTTAAGCTACTTACACCTAATCTAAGCCCCCTAATAGAATAACAAACCCCCCCAAAATAAAAAAATGCCCTACCCTATTCTAAATTAAATAAAGTTCAAAGCTCTTTTACCTTACCAGCCCTTAAAAGGGCCATTTGTGGGGGCATGCCCCAAAAAGTTTAGCTCTTTTGCCTGTAAAAGAAAAATACAACCCCCCCAACATTAAAATCCACCACCCACATACCCCTAATCTAACCCAAACCCCCCTTACAAAAACCTTACACTAATCCCCTGAAGATCATCCTACCTTGAGTCGTCTTCACTCAGCCGAGCAGCGATGGAACCGAAGTGGACATCCGGAGTGGAAGAAGTTAATCCTCCAAGCGGCGCTGAAGAAATCTTCCATCCGATGAAGTCATCATCCAGGCGGCGCTGAAGAAGTCTTCGATCCGGGCGATGTCATCTTCCAAGAGGCGCTGAAGAGGTCTTCTATCCGGGCGATGTCATCTTCCAAGCCAGGTCTTGAATCTTCCTCCCGCCGACGCGGAACATCCTTCTTCACCGACGGACTACGACGAATGAAGGCTCCTTTAAGGGACGTCATCCAAGATGGCGTCCCCTCAATTCCGATTGGCTGATAGGATTCTATCAGCCAATCGGAATTAAGGTAGGAAAAATCTGATTGGCTGATGGAATCAGCCAATCAGATTCAAGTTCAATCCGATTGGCTGATCCAATCAGCCAATCAGATTGAGCTCGCATTCTATTGGCTGTTCCGATCAGCCAATAGAATGCGAGCTCAATCTGATTGGCTGATTGGATCAGCCAATCGGATTGAACTTGAATCTGATTGGCTGATTCCATCAGCCAATCAGATTTTTCCTACCTTAATTCCGATTGGCTGATAGAATCCTATCAGCCAATCGGAATTCGAGGGACGCCATCTTGGATGACGTCCCTTAAAGGAGCCTTCATTCGTCGTAGACCGTCGGTGAAGAAGGATGTTCCGCGTCGGCGGGAGGAAGATTCAAGACCCAGCTTGGAAGATGACATCGCCCGGATAGAAGACCTCTTCAGCGCCTCTTGGAAGATGACATCGCCCGGATCGAAGACTTCTTCAGAGCCGACTGGATGATGACTTCATCGGATGGAAGATTTCTTCAGCGCCGCTTGGAGGATTAACTTTTTCCACTCCGGATGTCCACTTCGGTTCCATCGCTGCTCGGCTGAGTGAAGACGACTCAAGGTAGGATGATCTTCAGGGGATTAGTGTTAGGTTTTTGTAAGGGGGGTTTGGGTTAGATTAGGGGTATGTGGGTGGTGGGTTTTAATGTTGGGGGGGTTGTATTTTTCTTTTACAGGCAAAAGAGCTGAACTTTTTGGGGCATGCCCCCACAAATGGCCCTTTTAAGGGCTGGTAAGGTAAAAGAGCTTTGAACTTTATTTAATTTAGAATAGGGTAGGGCATTTTTTTATTTTGGGGGGGGTTTGTTATTTTATTAGGGGGCTTAGATTAGGTGTAAGTAGCTTAAAATTGTTGTAATATTTGTAAAATGTTTGTAACTTATTTTTTTATTTTTTTGTAACTTAGCTTTTTTTATTTTTTGTACTTTAGTTAGTTTATGTAATTGTATTTAATTGTAGTTATTTGTAGGTAGTTTATTTAATTAATTTAATGATAGTGTAGTATTAGGTTTAATTGTAACTTAGGTTAGGATTTATTTTACAGGTAATTTTGTATTTCTTTTAGCTAGGTAGTTATTAAATAGTTAATAACTATTTAATAACTATTCTAACTAGCTAAAATAAATACAAAGTTACCTGTAAAATAAATATAAATCCTAAGATAGCTACAATATAATTATAATTTATATTGTAGCTATCTTAGGGTTTATTTTACAGGTAAGTATTTAGTTTTAAATAGGAATAATTTATTAAAGTATAGTGTAGTGTTAGGTGTAATTGTAACTTAGGTTAGGATTTATTTTACAGGTAAATTTCAGTTTATTTTAGCTAGGTAAGCTATTAAATAGTTAATAACTATTTAATAGCTATTGTACCTAGTTAAAATAAATTGAAATTTACCTATAAAATAAAAATAAATCCTAAGATAGTTACAATATAATTATTATTTATATTGTAGCTATATTAGGGTTTATTTTAAAGGTAAGTATTTAGTTTTAAATAGGATTAATTTAGTTAATAATAGAAATATTATTAAGATTTATTTAATTAATATTTAAGTTAGGGGGGCGTTAGGGTTAGGGTTAGACTTAGGTTTAGGGGTTAATAATTTTATTACAGTGGCGGCGGTGTAGTGGGGGCAGGATAGGGGTTAATACATTTATTATAGGTGACGACGGTGTAGGGGGGCAGGATAGGGGTTAATAGGTTTAATATAGGTTGCGGCGGGTTCAGGGAGCGGTGGTTTAGGGGTTAAACTATTTATTTAGTTGCGGCGAGGTGCGGGATCAGCAGGATAGGGGTTAATAATTTTATTATAGAGGGGGGCAGGATAGGGGTTACTAGGGATAATGTAGGTGGCAGCGGTGTCCGGGAGCGGCGGTTTAGGGGTTAATACATTTATAAGAGTTGCGGCGGGGTCTAGGAGCGGCGGTTTAGGGGTTAATACATTTATCAGAGTTGCGGCAGGGTCTAGGAGCGGCGGTTTATGGGTTAGTAACTTTATTGAGTTGCGGGGGGCTCCGGGGGCGCCGGTATAGGGATAGAACAGTGTAGTTCAGTGTGAGTGCTTAGTGACAGGCTAGCAATAAAGCTGGGAAAAAGCCGAAGAGTAGCGAGATCGGATGATTGATAACTCTCACAGTCCGCTGCTCATCGCCCCGCGGCTTTTTGACAGCTTTATTTGATAACTTAGGCGAACGTATTCAAGGTCCGGGGCGGCGAAGGTAGGCGAGCTTAGGCGGGCGTATTGGGCCGGCGATGGCTGAAAAGTAGACGGCTTGATAACTACCCCCCATGGTGTGTATCTGTAGAGGTGAGAGCACAGGAGATATTTAGCATGTGTAATGTGATAGGATAATGAGGCAAGGTGTGTATCTGTAGAGGTGAGAGCACAGGAGATATTTAGCATGTGTAATGTGATAGGATAATGAGGCAAGGTGTGTATCTGTAGAGGTGAGAGCACAGGAGATATTTAGCATGTGTAATGTGATTAGATAATGAGACAAGGTGTGTATCTGTAGAGGTGAGAGCACAGGAGATATTTAGCATGTGTAATGTGATTAGATAATGAGGCAAGGTGTGTATCTGTAGAGGTGAGTGCACAGGAGATATTTAGCATGTGTATTGTGATAGGAAAATGAGGCAAGGTGTGTATCTGTAGAGGTGAGAGCACATCAGATATTTAGCATGTGTAAAACAACTAAACACACTGATTAAACAGCGCTAACTGCTAGGGATGATTCAAAATCTTAATACTGTAAAGCAATAAATACAAAAATAAAAATACCAAAAAAATAAAAAAAATAAAAAAATATATATATGTATATAATGTTTAAATAAAAACCTTAAGATGAATATAAACTTGCGGATGGAAATATACAAAAATAAAAATAAAAAATATATAAGGGAAATATAACACCTCTACTACATATGAGAAACAAATATCCTGGAAAGAAAAACTATACAATCTAAAGAACAAATAATAGTATTGTTGTTATACGAGACCTGTTGCAGCTGATTGACCGAGGGTGTCCTTCGTGCCTCCCGGAGTAAAATAGAATCCCAAATCTGTAAAACACACAAGCGCAAACAGACTCAAGTGTAGGTAAGTACAACAAACACACCACACAATTTGGATTGCACTTACAAGATGAAAATTTATTCAGGCGTTTGTTAATAATAATAATAAGCTTGAAGTTCAGAAAAAATCGTTCATACACGATGGGATACAAAGTCACTTGCTATGAATACTTGAAAAGTCCCTCCAGATAGTAAAACCGGGACCAGATTTTCAATTCCTTATGGGCATCTGTACTAGTGACTCTGAGAAGCGATCGCTGTATTTTAGGAGCGCCAATGCCGATGCCGATATCGTCACTCTGAAGGAGTACGGATCCTCAAACAGTCCAAAAAGCCTCAACGCGTTTCAACCGCCAACGTGCAGTCTTTTTCAAGAGGTGAAGAATATGCCTCTTCTTACAATGCAGGCTACTAAATAGCCAGCCGGCTTATTTCATTGGAGGAGAAAAAAATCATATCAATTAACAAGCCTGTCAGCTGTAAAGCAAACGTGAATACATACATTTAAATATAATTGAAAGGTTAAAAGCGTAATTTTATTTAATACTATGAAAAACATATTTGATGAATAATTATTATTAAAAGTTAAAATCAATTATCCTAAAATGGTATTACTAAAAACCAAAACATGCATATATAAAAAAAAAATTTTTTGTGAGTAATAACATAACCAATTTTTGCATATGTTATAAAATGTTAAACAGCAATATAAAACAAACGACAACAAAGAATGATGTCAATACAAAAAAATCATTATTTAAGAAAAAGTGGTTCATTACCATTGTTTTGCAATACATAAGAGGTTATTTAATATACATAAATATGTATATACCATGTCCAAACCTTTATAATATACAATTTAAATGATGTTTATATTATACATAGATTCATTGCTAGGAAAGTACTGATACTGATAGTTTAAATTGATTGAAATTATTCATATTTAATATGCGATTTAAAATTTTAAGTATATACTTATAAATATACAACAGGAATGATAAAATGGGAAGTATGAGATATAAAATATGAGATATAAAATATAGAATATAAAATATAAAAGGGGAAACAGCCATTGGATCCTACCTATCAACTCATCATGATAGACACATAGATACCCTACCTACTTGGTATGTGCTAAGATAGATGAAATATACATATACACATATAAAAAACCTAATATTAAAAAGAATGTGTTAAAAATATTACATACATTAATTAATTCACTATATGTGTGTATTTATAAATCAATCGCATGTAGAACAAAAAACTAGTTAACCCTATCTTGACTCACTACTACAGGATGGGAGGTCCCTCACATGAAAGCTGCTAAATCTAAATCCACATTGAGACCACCTGGACACAGACAGTTCAGCTTCTGTATCCAGAATGTCTCACGTTTGCGTAATGTAAGGAGTCTATTTGGAAAAGTTGGAGGAATCCAATCAATTACCTGCACCTTGAGTGATCTAGAATCTCCACCATGTATGTCTCTAAAATGAAGGGGAACACTGTGCTTATCCATCTCATTTTTGATATTATTAAGATGCTCTGACACTCTACGCCTGATCTTTCTTTTGGTGCGACCCACATACATAAGACCACACCCACAGGTTAATAAGTATACTACATGTGTAAAGTCACATGTACAGCGACACTGAATCTGAAATTAAGATCTTTATTCACATG
This sequence comes from Bombina bombina, assembly GCF_027579735.1. Taxonomy (NCBI): domain Eukaryota; kingdom Metazoa; phylum Chordata; class Amphibia; order Anura; family Bombinatoridae; genus Bombina; species Bombina bombina. The sequence continues at coordinate 1,390,416 of NC_069504.1, forward strand.
CTTACACATTCCGCAATTGTGTTTACCACATTTATATGTGCCTTCTTTTAAACTTAACCAATTACTCTTATTGGATGTTATTTTATCTCTTTTAACTTGTTTCAATTTACTGGGGGCTAACAAATTTCTCAAATTTCTGCCCTTCCTAAATGTGATAGGGGGATGTTCAGGTATTGATGGTGCTAGTAGACTATCTGATTTTAATATGCCCCAATGTTTCTTGAAGACCTCCTTGATAATCATATGTCCTTCATTATAAGTTGTTATAAATCTGATGGAATCCTGGTCCTGCCTAGTGTGTTGATGGTGCCTGCCTGTCAAACTTGATTCATCTTTCCTCAGCAGTGAATCCCTAGTACGCCCCACAGCCTTAATCCTAGAATCCGTAATTTTGACCGGATCATAACCCTTGACTATAAATTTATTGGCCAGAATGTCAGCTTCTTTATTGAAGTCACAAATAGAACTACAATTTCTTCTCAGTCTGAGAAACTGACTATATGGGATATTATCTTTCCAATTGCGTTGATGTGCACTCTTATAGTCAATGAAACTATTTCTTTCAGTTGGCTTCCTGTAATTAGATACTGCTATTTTGTTATCACTATTTACAAATAGTCTCAAATCAAGAAATTCGATTTCAGTACGGGAATGGTTTTCAGTGAATTTAAGATTATAATTGTTATTGTTGATATATCTAACAAATTCATTTACTACAGTGAGGTCCCCCTCCCACAGAATGATCACATCATCGATATATCTATGATATTTAACTATGTTTTTACTGAACTGATGTGTCTTCCAGATGTATTCGCTTTCGAAGGTGTGCATATACAGATTTGCATATGATGGTGCAAATGTCGTGCCCATAGCTGTTCCTCTAATCTGTCTGTAATACACACCCTCGAAAGCGAAATAGTTGTGTTCCAATATGAATTCTATACACTTCAAGATATATTTTTGATGTGCCACATTAAATCCCCAATTAGACAGTTCCATTTTAACAGCATTTATCCCTTTATCATGAGGTATCGACGTATATAACGCCGATACATCACATGTAATCCAACAATAGTTATCATTCCATTCAATACCCTCAAAGATCCCAATCACACTAGTAGTGTCCTTCAGATAGGCCCTGGTGTTCTTAACCAAATCTTGCAAAAAGTAATCAATATACTTGGAGACTTTATCTGTGATTGAACTAATCCCAGATATAATGGGCCTACCTGAGGGGCACTCAGCGTTTTTATGGATCTTTGGTAGATGATAGAAATAAGGGATCTTGGGATCCAATTCTTGCAAGTATTTGAACTCATCTATGTTCAATATCCCTTCAGTTTTGGCGTCCATCAACATGGAGTTCAAAGCAGACATATAAGATTTAGTTGGATCACTCTTAAGGATACAATACGTGTCTTTGTCCCTTAGTAAGTTGTATGCTTCTTTGAGATACTCAGATCTCAATTGGATCACCAAACCCCCTCCCTTATCCGCTGCTCTAAAAACAACTCTATCATCATTCATTAATTTCGTGAGTGATTTTCTCTCAAGGATAGTTAGATTATCATTATATTTATTCAATAGATTCTCCTTTTTATCTTTAATTTTAGATAGAATTTCTTTGGTAACTAGATTTGTAAAAACAGGGATTTGATCCCCTTGTGCACTAACTGGATAAAAGGAGGAGGGGCGTTTAAATCCACTATGAGCAATAGGTCTATCTTCCTCATGAGTTGAGATATCTAAAAGTTGCAAAAAAGGTAGCGGAGCACCAATCCAATGTAGTAAAATAAAAATAGTCTTTATTGAAAATCAAGTTAAAACAGAAAAACGACAGGGTGCCATTATCCAAAAGGAGTCAGCTCCTACAGCTGCTGTAGGAGCTGACTCCTTTTGGATAATGGCACCCTGTCGTTTTTCTGTTTTAACTTGATTTTCAATAAAGACTATTTTTATTTTACTACATTGGATTGGTGCTCCGCTACCTTTTTTGCTACTTGTGTTCTATTTGACCCTCCAGCGTGGTAGCACTTCCAGAGGAAAATAATCCTCACTTTCCCTGTTTAACTGCTGCACCGGCATTCACCCGCAGCTACAATCAAGTTTTACCACTTCCTGTCCAGAGAGGGTGTGTACAAGGACCGCGCCCCCCTCACTCCTGAGTACGTCTGAGGAGGGTTTGTTTGGGCACTGCAGCCCTTTGCCAGGACCGGACTAGCAGACACTGGGGCTTGTACCTTTCATCTACCCGGAGAACAAGAGGGCAGGCTTTCAGTTCCCACACCCCAGGACCGGACGATTACGGCAGTGAGTGAGGGGAGACAGCATACTCCACTTGGTGGAGACCGACACTGAGGAGCGGGTGAGTCCGGTAGCAGAAATAAGTTATTGTTGATGCTGAACTTTCTACTAATAACCATCCAGGCACACTGTGGGTAATACTAGAGAGAATACCTTTTTGCATTCATATCTAAAAGTTCACATAACATAAAATCCAAATCTTCCTCACTAGGGGATCCTTCTATATTAATGCGTGACTTTTCTGTTCCTTCTAGACTTTTAAGGATATTCAATGTTTCTAAATCATTAGATTCAAGATGTTCCTCTTTTTTGGCTGTAATATTAATATTTGAATTTTTGGCAAAAAATCGTTTAAGAGTCAACTTTCTACTAAATTTCTGAATGTCTAAAAATATTTTAAATTCATTCAGTAGGGTCTTAGGGGCAAAATTAAGTCCCTTGCTCAATAATTTAATATCATTATTATCTAGATCAATCTTAGCTAAATTAAAGATACTCATTCTCTCTCTTCCTCTCTCCGCTGCCTTCTGTTTGGCTGCCCTAGTTCTAAGTCCACCCCTTGTTCCTCTCTTTGTTCTAGTGTTCTTTTGTTCACACGTATCCTCACTTCTGGATCCCCTGGATGTGGGTTCCTTTGTTCCCGCTCTGGCCTGACATGGTATCCTATCTGGCTGTTCCCTAAAAAAGAGCTATTTCTTACAGTTATTCTCTTTTCTCCTTCATGAAATTCCTCATGCTCATTCCTACTATTTTTGGGTTTAGCACCTTGTTCAGACCAATAGTTCTCCCTATATGTTTCAGGATGTGGATCAAGAGATTGAAACCTATTACTAGTTGGTACTTGTATATGAGGGGAATTGTAATTATCCTTATTGTTATTCCCATTATATCTCCAGTTATTATGATAACCATAATTACTATTACTTTTATGGTTAAAATGTTGGCCATGGTGGGAAAAAGTTGATTTACCACCATGTCCAGGGTACTCGGACTTGGAGTAACTATGTCTATGTGTGTACTCTTGACTCCTAGGATATTCATGTTTACTATCTTTGTGTGGATTTAGAGTTGACTGGAGTTTATTCTGATCTCTATTGGTTCCAAAATATGGAGTCCTGTTGTCTACCCTAATACTTCCCCTGGACTGATCATTAGTATATTCATGATGTTTAAATTGTTAAGTGTCCTGATCTGTTCTAACAGTAGGCAATTTATCTGTTTGATATGTATTAGACTGATATGAACCGGACTGTTGATCATTCCTTTTATAAAATGGTTTGTCCTTCATCATACGTGCATTTTGGGTTTTCTTTTTAAAAGTATAGACCTTATCCTCCTTAAAATCCTGAATGTCCCTAGATAATTTCATTTGTTTAGCTGCCATTAGCTCACTATCTAATTTTTTAATTCTACTCTGGATACTATTATTCCTATTTATCCACTTTTCTTCCAATTTGAAACATTGAATTTTAGGGAAAATGCACTCTAATTCTTCTTTAATCTGTTTTAATTTGAACTCTCTATATTTTACTAAAATTTTGATCATTTTCATAGAGCATTCATGTAGAGATTCCTCCCACTCTGTGGTGAATTCTACATCCTCAAGATCAAAAGCAGGATACTCCTACCGAATGAATTTCAAATATTTTTAGACATTCAGAAATTTAGTAGAAAGTTGACTCTTAAACGATTTTTTGCCAAAAATTCAAATATTAATATTACAGCCAAAAAAGAGGAACATCTTGAATCTAATGATTTAGAAACATTGAATATCCTTAAAAGTCTAGAAGGAACAGACAAGTCACCCATTAATATAGAAGGATCCCCTAGTGAGGAAGATTTGGATTTTATGTTATGTGAACTTTTAGATATCTCAACTCATGAGGAAGATAGACCTATTGCTCATAGTGGATTTAAACGCCCCTCCTCCTTTTATCCAGTTAGTGCACAAGGGGATCAAATCCCTGTTTTTACAAATCTAGTTACCAAAGAAATTCTATCTAAAATTAAAGATAAAAAGGAGAATCTATTGAATAAATATAATGATAATCTAACTATCCTTGAGAGAAAATCACTCATGAAATTAATGAATGATGATAGAGTTGTTTTTAGATCAGCGGATAAGGGAGGGGGTCTGGTGATCCAATTGAGATCTGAGTATCTCAAAGAAGCATACAACTTACTAAGGGACAAAGACACGTATTATATCCTTAAGAGTGATCCAACTAAATCTTATATGTCTGCTTTGAACTCCATGTTGATGGACGCCAAAACTGAAGGGATATTGAACATAGATGAGTTCAAATACTTGCAAGAATTGGATCCCAAGATCCCTTATTTCTATCATCTACCAAAGATCCATAAAAAAGCTGAGTGCCCCCCAGGTAGGCCCATTATATCTGGGATTAGTTCAATCACAGATAAAGTCTCCAAGTATATTGATTACTTTTTGCAAGATTTGGTTAAGAACACCAGGGCCTATCTGAAGGACACTACTAGTGTGATTGGGATCTTTGAGGGTATTGAATGGAATGATAACTATTGTTGGATTACATGTGATGTATCGGCGTTATATACGTCGATACCTCATGATAAAGGGATACATGCTGTTAAAATGGAACTGTCTAATTGGGGATTTAATGTGGCACATCAAAAATATATCTTGAAGTGTATAGAATTCATATTGGAACACAACTATTTCGCTTTCGAGGGTGTGTATTACAGACAGATTAGAGGAACAGCTATGGGCACGACATTTGCACCATCATATGCAAATCTGTATATGCACACTTTCGAAAGCGAATACATCTGGAAGACACATCAGTTCAGTAAAAACATAGTTAAATATCATAGATATATCGATGATGTGATCATTCTGTGGGAGGGGGACCTCACTGTAGTAAATGAATTTGTTAGATATATCAACAATAACAATTATAATCTTAAATTCACTGAAAACCATTCCCGTACTGAAATCGAATTTCTTGATTTGAGACTATTTGTAAATAGTGATAACAAAATAGCAGTATCTAATTACAGGAAGCCAACTGAAAGAAATAGTTTCATTGACTATAAGAGTGCACATCAACGCAATTGGAAAGATAATATCCCATATAGTCAGTTTCTCAGACTGAGAAGAAATTGTAGTTCTATTTGTGACTTCAATAAAGAAGCTGACATTCTGGCCAATAAATTTATAGTCAAGGGTTATGATCCGGTCAAAATTACGGATTCTAGGATTAAGGCTGTGGGGCGTACTAGGGATTCACTGCTGAGGAAAGATGAATCAAGTTTGACAGGCAGGCACCATCAACACACTAGGCAGGACCAGGATTCCATCAGATTTATAACAACTTATAATGAAGGACATATGATTATCAAGGAGGTCTTCAAGAAACATTGGGGCATATTAAAATCAGATAGTCTACTAGCACCATCAATACCTGAACATCCCCCTATCACATTTAGGAAAGGCAGAAATTTGAGAAATTTGTTAGCCCCCAGTAAATTGAAACAAGTTAAAAGAGATAAAATAACATCCAATAAGAGTAATTGGTTAAGTTTAAAAGAAGGCACATATAAATGTGGTAAACACAATTGCGGAATGTGTAAACATGTGAATAAAGATCTTAATTTCACAAACAGTGATAAATCCCGCAATTTCCAGATTCAGTGTCGCTGTACATGTGACTTTACACATGTAGTATACTTATTAACCTGTGGGTGTGGTCTTATGTATGTGGGTCGCACCAAAAGAAAGATCAGGCGTAGAGTGTCAGAGCATCTTAATGATATCAAAAATGAGATGGATAAGCACAGTGTTCCCCTTCATTTTAGAGACATACATGGTGGAGATTCTAGATCACTCAAGGTGCAGGTAATTGATTGGATTCCTCCAACTATTCCAAATAGACTCCTTACATTACGCAAACGTGAGACATTCTGGATACAGAAGCTGAACTGTCTGTGTCCAGGTGGTCTCAATGTGGATTTAGATTTAGCAGCTTTCATGTGAGGGACCTCCCATCCTGTAGTAGTGAGTCAAGATAGGGTTAACTAGTTTTTTGTTCTACATGCGATTGATTTATAAATACACACATATAGTGAATTAATTAATGTATGTTATATTTTTAACACATTCTTTTTAATATTAGGTTTTTTATATGTGTATATGTATATTTCATCTATCTTAGCACATACCAAGTAGGTAGGGTATCTATGTGTCTATCATGATGAGTTGGTAGGCAGGATCCAATGGCTGTTTCCCCTTTTATATTTTATATTTTATATTCTATATTTTATATCTCATATTTTATATCTCATACTTCCCATTTTATCATTCCTGTTGTATATTTATAAGTATATACTTTAAAAAAAAAAAATATTTTTTTATTTGAGGTTCATTTGAAGGCATATAACATCATAAACAGAGAATAGATTCACTTGACACATGGGATAAAAATTTCAGTTTCACAGAAGGAACAAACAATAAAATAAACAAGAAAGAAACACAGAGCAAATAGTAACTGTGTCATGCGGACCTTATATAGATAAGATGCCAATAACCTAGATACCTTCTAAATGACTCAATAGGCCACTCTTGGACCTCCAGAGGGAGAAAAAATAAAAAGCAATTGAAGGTAATTATGAACATAGGAGACCACTTGTGGATCTCAATAAGATGCCTCATTTTTATAGTATTTAATAACCTGCAGTGAACTGTAAGAATGTTACCGGTTACTGAATAGCTATTATAATGAAGGAAGCAAATAATTGATAGATAGTACGGGAAGAAAGTAGGATGTAGCTCTCATGTGTCTCTCATGGACCTTAACTAACTATATTGCCTGGCTAGCAATGATGTCATATATACTAGTTGCCATTACTGGGGGTAGAGATAAATAGTACTAGTGAACCCCATTAAAAAGAGTGATGAATCATAAGTTCCACAATATATCATGGGATTTAACTGTGCATTCAATCAAATAAGATGCAGTATCGGCCGCATACAGCACCTCCTTGACCTTAGTTAATATACTACAATTTAATAGCATAGTGTAGAAATAAGTGTTATAGTGTAACTCTATTGATCAGAGGCAAAGAGCACCATGGGGACAAATCGTTTACACAAGAGAGTACATATGGCTGTCAGTGAATAACTTATGTAAACTATATCTCTATAGGGCCACGCTTATCAAATAATGTCTAGCCAAAACAAGGGAAATGATGAGTAAACTGTGTTAGGTAAGGCTGTGAGAATTTTAACTTTGGGAGAGATTTATGGAGATAATTCTTACTCAATAATATGAAACAAATAGAACACATACCAATACTGAGGAGCAAGTTTAGCTAGTCATGAAACTCTTAAGTGAAGAAAGAAAGAAAAACAAAAAACAAAGAAACATGCAAACAACAACTGAATAACTGGCTGCAATGAGAAGTTCGTGAAGATAAATGTTCCAAGATAATTTTCGCTGGACCCACTAGTAGGCATGATGATTATTAGCTGGTCTTGGAGTTCACATATGCATAGCTATCCTGTGTTGAGCTGAGAGTAAGCAAATATGTGTCCCAGCTGTTAGTTTAGTACTTCACTCTGGCTTTTCAGAGATGTGCGAGTCCGCACTGTCTGTGGTCAATCATATATCATATACTAGCCTTTCCAACAAAAACAATAACATTACCTCTAAAACTCCAAGGGGTCCTGAGGAAACAAAAGCTGGCTATAACAGTTTACATATGTATACACACGCAAGAAAGAAGCGTCTAGCCAACTAATATGCGTGGGCTGCTCAAAGACTTTAGCCCCTCTCTCTGTCTCTTGGAAGTAATATGCACAAGTATGTACCTGCCTTTATGCGAGAATGAATACTCTATTTCCCATTTATAGGTCCCGTCAGCTTGGGGTAGAAGACATCCCTTCCAAATTTTACCTGTGAGGGGAGAAGTCTCGTAAAATAGACAGCTCTGAAGATCTGCTAAGGTAACTATCTCCCTGTAGGTTTGTGGGCAGCTGGGCTGGGTCTTCTCAAAGTTGGGGTTAGCCGCTCTCTCCAGCCCTGCAATGTGAGCACCCCAAAGATTTATGTCTTCATGACCACCATCCTCCGTCACAGCGCACACAGGCGATATCTCCCTCACTAGCACTATCGAAGACGGTGCCAAAAATCTCCCCATGCTTCCACCAGGGGCTTCCCTCGTTGTCATACTTCGGATCTGCTGCATACTGTTGTTCCCCTGCTGACCGGGCAACGTCTCTGCATCTACCTCTGCATCCAGTGTGTATTCCTCTCTCTGTAGGCGCTGTGCGGACATCGATGCTTTTAGCAGGACGCTCCTTGGCTCCCCCCGCAAGTGGGAGGTAGGGGCTTGCTCAGTTTCTTTTTCTACACTGTCCGGTATAGAATTGGTAGCCATATTTTGTAGGGACTGTTCTGGATATTCCGGTTTTAGTCTCCTAACGACTTGGTCAGACGCAAAGAGATCACACAGCTCCTGTGTAAGGTTCCGGTAGTGTTCATCAATGAGCCGGGTTATCTGAAACTCCCATCGGTTTAGAGCCTCCATTTGCTATGTATATTTTTGCAATATTGTCGGTAGCTCTCTTAATAAGTAGGTCTGGTTAGACAATTCCTTCTATAAATATGCAGGCAGACTATACTTATCTGGCAGTATTAATCCTAGTACAGGATACCATAACCCCGGCAATGGGGGGGGGGGTCAGTGTGCGGCAGCCCCGGACCTGCGTTCAGTAATCTTCACAAGACCTGAATTAAGATGGCTTCCAGGCCTGCGAGAGGACTAACACGCAGCCGTCTCAGAGAACATAGGCGCAAGCAAAGTCTAAAACATCTGCTCTCAGAGTGTATGCAATCCCAAGTAACAAACAAGATCAAATTCTCCAAGTAGTGAGATATTTTGTAATTTTAAACTGTAAAGATTCTTTCTAGACTCACAGAGCTTCATAGAGACATGTCTTGCCGCTTTGAGAGCAGGCTCCGCCCCCCATACTTAAAATTTTAAATCGCATATTAAATATGAATAATTTCAATCAATTTAAACTATCAGTATCAGTACTTTCCTAGCAATGAATCTATGTATAATATAAACATCATTTAAATTGTATATTATAAAGGTTTGGACATGGTATATACATATTTATGTATATTAAATAACCTCTTATGTATTGCAAAACAATGGTAATGAACCACTTTTTCTTAAATAATGATTTTTTTGTATTGACATCATTCTTTGTTGTCGTTTGTTTTATATTGCTGTTTAACATTTTATAACATATGCAAAAATTGGTTATGTTATTACTCACAAATTTTTTTTTTTATATATGCATGTTTTGGTTTTTAGTAATACCATTTTAGGATAATTGATTTTAACTTTTAATAATAATTATTCATCAAATATGTTTTTCAATAGTATTAAATAAAATTACGCTTTTAACCTTTCAATTATATTTAAATGTATGTATTCACGTTTGCTTTACAGCTGACAGGCTTGTTAATTGATATGATTTTTTTCTCCTCCAATGAAATAAGCCGGCTGGCTATTTAGTAGCCTGCATTGTAAGAAGAGGCATATTCTTCACCTCTTGAAAAAGACCGCACGTTGGCGGTTGAAACGCGTTGAGGCTTTTTGGACTGTTTGAGGATCCGTACTCCTTCAGAGTGACGATATCGGCATCGGCATTGGCGCTCCTAAAATACAGCGATCGCTTCTCAGAGTCACTAGTACAGATGCCCATAAGGAATTGAAAATCTGGTCCCGGTTTTACTATCTGGAGGGACTTTTCAAGTATTCATAGCAAGTGACTTTGTATCCCATCGTGTATGAACGATTTTTTCTGAACTTCAAGCTTATTATTATTAACAAACGCCTGAATAAATTTTCATCTTGTAAGTGCAATCCAAATTGTGTGGTGTGTCTGTTGTACTTACCTAAACTTGAGTCTGTTTGCGCTTGTGTGTTTTACAGATTTGGGATTTAGCATGTGTAATGTGATGGGATAATGAGACAAGGGGGGGTACTTATCAAGGCGTCAACCTCAAATACGCTGGAATTCCGCAGCGTATTTGTGGCGAGGCTGATTCGCCTTAGTTATCAAAGGCTAGAGACCGGCAAAAGTAGAATTTTGTGACGTAAACTTCGATCCGCCGGACTCAGTCCGACACAGATCGATTCTTACGTCACTCCAGATGTTCCGCACACAAGTGCGGCACAATCTGACTACTTTTGCTAGTTATCAAAAAACTAGCAGGTACGCTCTGCACTTTTACGGCCCAGCGTACCTGGTTTTCAATCCGCCGCCCTGGAGGCGGCGGATCCCATAGGAATCAATGGGAGTCTGACCATAGCGAAAGTACAAGTTCGCTGCTGACAGACATCCCATTGATTTCTATGGGAGATGTCTGCACCTAACACCCTAACATGTACCCCGAGTCTAAACACCACTAATCTGTCTCCCCCTACACCACCGCAACTAATTAAAGTTATTACCCCCTAAACCGCCGCTCCCGGAGCCCACCGCAAGCTACTCTATACATATTAACCCCTAAACCGCCGCTCCCGGAGCCCACCGCATCTATAATAAATGTATTAACCCCTAAACCGCTGCTCCCGGAGCCCACCGCAACTATAATATATGTATTAACCCCTAAACCTCCGCTCCCTGATAGTGATGTCGCGAACCTAAAATTTTCGGTTCGCGAACGGCGGACTTGAACTTCCGGTATTGTTCGCGAACCCGCAAACCGCCATTGAATTCAATAGGCAGGCAAACTTTAAAACCTACAAGGACTCTTTCTGGCCACAATAGTGATGGAAAAGTTGTTTCAAGGGTACTAACACCTGGACTGTCGCATGCTGGAGGGGGATCCCTGGCAAAACTCCCATGGAAAATTACATAGTTTATGCAGTCTGCTTTTAAGCCATAATGGGCCTAAATCAACTAACATTCCCAAATTGTTTGCAATAACGTGCTTTAAAACATCAGTTATGATGTCGTATCTATCAGGTAGTGTAAGGGTTACGGCCGCATCACAGTGACAGATCAAACTCCAAGTGTTACGCACCGCAATCAACCGCAAACAGTCCACTTGCACAACAAATATGATTGGTGTAAATATTTTTCAAGTAGGCCTGGCACACAGGCTTGGAAGGCAGTAGAAAAGTGCAATTCTAGGGCACGAGCAAACTGAGGATTAAGATCAACAATCAAGAATTTTTTAATTTTAATTAGTAACTATACTGTGACAACAATTATGATTGGTGTAAATAGTTGGCAAGACGGCCTGGCACAAAAGGCTGGCAGGCAGGAGGTAAATGCAATTCAAGGACACTAGGAGACTGAATACTGACAGTCAAAACAGTGATGATTGACAATTTTTGCAATACTGTTAAAAGAAATATGATTGCTGGCAATAATTGGCTAGATGGGCCTGGCACACAGCAGGCTGCAAGGCAGGAGGAAAGTGCAATTCAATGGCACCAGCAAACTGAGGATTCACAACAACTATTACTAAAAATTTTAATTTTTAATTATTAAGAATACTGTGACAACAAATATGATTGGTGTAAATATTTTTCAAGTAGGCCTGGCACACAGGCTTGGAAGGCAGTAGAAAAGTGCAATTCTATGGCACGAGCAAACTGAGGATTAAGATCAACAATCAAAATTTTTTTAATTTTAATTAGTAACTATACTGTCTGTGACAACAATTATGATTGGTGTAAATAGTTGGCTAGACGGCCTGGCACAAAAGGCTGGCAGTGGCAGGCAGGAGGTAAATGCAAATTCAATGGCACTAGGAGACTGAATATTTGCAGTCCAAAAAATTATGATTTTTATTTTTTTATATACTGTTACAAGAATTATGATTGGTGCCACTAATTGGCTAGTTGGGCCTGGCACACAGGCTGGCAGATATGAGTCGTGGATGGTAGGTAGGGCAGCAATTTAACACAGTATGCTGTGTAAGTGACAAAAACACAGGCCTGATAGAAAATTAAGTTAGATTACACTAGCAAAATATTTTAAAATTTTAGATTTTAATATTAAAATTATGTTAAGAAGTGCAATGCACATATGACTCTATGAGTGGTCGCACTGGCTGGCTGCTACGTAGGGCAGCAATTAACAACAGTATGCTGTGTAAGTCACATAGGCCTAGATTTAGAGTTCGGCGGTAGCCGTCAAAACCAGCGTTAGAGGCTCCTAACGCTGGTTTTGGGCGCCCGCTGGTATTTGGAGTCAGTGATTAAAGGGTCTAACGCTCACTTTTCAGCCGCGACTTTTCCATACCGCAGATCCCCCTACGCCATTTGCGTAGCCTATCTTTTCAATGGGATCTTTCTAACGCTGGTATTTAGAGTCGTTTCTGCAGTGAGCGTTAGAGCTCTAACGACAAGATTCCAGCCGCCTGAAAATAGCAGGAGGTAAGAGCTTTCTGGCTAACGCCGGTTTATAAAGCTCTTAACTACTGTACCCTAAAGTACACTAACACCCATAAACTACCTATGTACCCCTAAACCGAGGTCCCCCCACATCGCCGCCACTCGATTAAAATTTTTAACCCCTAATCTGCCGACCGCCACCTACGTTATACTTATGTACCCCTAATCTGCTGCCCCTAACACCGCCGACCCCTGTATTATATCTATTAACCCCTAACTTGCCCCCCACAACGTCGCCGCAAGCTACTTAAAATAATTAACCCCTAATCTTCCGACCGCAAATCGCCGCCACCTACGTTATCCCTATGTACCCCTAATCTGCTGCCCTAACATCGCCGACCCCTATGTTATATTTATTAACCCCTAATCTGCCCCCCACAACGTCGCCGACACCTACCTACACTTATTAACCCCTAATCTGCCGAGCGGACCTGAGCGCTACTATAATAAAGTTATTAACCCCTAATCCGCCTCACTAACCCTATCATAAATAGTATTAACCCCTAATCTGCCCTCCCTAACATCGCCGACACCTACCTTCAATTATTAACCCCTAATCTGCCGACCGGAGCTCACCGCTATTCTAATAAATGTATTAACCCCTAAAGCTAAGTCTAACCCTAACACTAACACCCCCCTAAGTTAAATATAATTTTTATCTAACGAAATAAATTAACTCTTATTAAATAAATAATTCCTATTTAAAGCTAAATACTTACCTGTAAAATAAATCCTAATATAGCTACAATATAAATTATAATTATATTATACCTATTTTAGGATTAATATTTATTTTACAGGCAACTTTGTAATTATTTTAACCAGGTACAATAGCTATTAAATAGTTAAGAACTATTTGATAGTTACCTAGTTAAAATAATTACAAATTTACCTGTAAAATAAATCCTAACCTAAGATATAATTAAACCTAACACTACCCTATCAATAAAATAATTAAATAAACTACCTACAATTACCTACAATTAACCTAACACTACACTATCAATAAATTAATTAAACACAATTGCTACAAATAAATAAAATTAAATAAACTATCTAAAGTACAAAAAATAAAAAAGAACTAAGTTACAGAAAATAATAAAATATTTACAAACATAAGAAAAATATTACAACAATTTTAAACTAATTACACCTACTCTAAGCCCCCTAATAAAATAACAAAGCCCCCCAAAATAAAAAATTCCCTACCCTATTCTAAAATACAAATATTACAAGCTCTTTTACCTTACCAGCCCTGAACAGGGCCCTTTGCGGGGCATGCCCCAAGAATTTCAGCTCTTTTGCCTGTAAAAAAAAACATACTATACCCCCCCCCCAACATTACAACCCACCACCCACATACCCCTAATCTAACCCAAACCCCCCTTAAATAAACCTAACACTACCCCCCTGATGATCTTCCTACCTTGTCTTCACCATGCCAGGTTCACCGATCCGTCCTGGCTCCAAGATCTTCATCCAACCCAAGCGGGGGCTAGACATCCACTGAAGAAGTCCAGAAGAGGGTCCAAAGTCTTCCTCCTATCCGGCAAGAAGAGGACATCCGGACCGGCAAACATCTTCTCCAAGCGGCATCTTCTATCTTCTTCCATCCGATGACGACCGGCTCCATCTTGAAGACCTCCAGCGCGGATCCATCCTCTTCTTCCGACGACTAGACGACGAATGACGGTTCCTTTAAGGGACGTCATCCAAGATGGCGTCCCTCGAATTCCGATTGGCTGATAGGATTCTATCAGCCAATCGGAATTAAGGTAGGAATTTTCTGATTGGCTGATGGAATCAGCCAATCAGAATATAGTTCAATCCGATTGGCTGATCCAATCAGCCAATCAGATTGAGCTCGCATTCTATTGGCTGATCGGAACAGCCAATAGAATGCGAGCTCAATCTGATTGGCTGATTGGATCAGCCAATCGGATTGAACTATATTCTGATTGGCTGATTCCATCAGCCAATCAGAAAATTCCTACCTTAATTCCGATTGGCTGATAGAATCCTATCAGCCAATCGGAATTCGAGGGACGCCATCTTGGATGACGTCCCTTAAAGGAACCGTCATTCGTCGTCTAGTCGTCGGAAGAAGAGGATGGATCCGCGCTGGAGGTCTTCAAGATGGAGCCGGTCGTCATCGGATGGAAGAAGATAGAAGATGCCGCTTGGAGAAGATGTTTGCCGGTCCGGATGTCCTCTTCTTGCCGGATAGGAGGAAGACTTTGGACCCTCTTCTGGACTTCTTCAGTGGATGTCTAGCCCCCGCTTGGGTTGGATGAAGATCTTGGAGCCAGGACGGATCGGTGAACCTGGCATGGTGAAGACAAGGTAGGAAGATCATCAGGGGGGTAGTGTTAGGTTTATTTAAGGGGGGTTTGGGTTAGATTAGGGGTATGTGGGTGGTGGGTTGTAATGTTGGGGGGGGGGTATAGTATGTTTTTTTTTACAGGCAAAAGAGCTGAAATTCTTGGGGCATGCCCCGCAAAGGGCCCTGTTCAGGGCTGGTAAGGTAAAAGAGCTTGTAATATTTGTATTTTAGAATAGGGTAGGGAATTTTTTATTTTGGGGGGCTTTGTTATTTTATTAGGGGGCTTAGAGTAGGTGTAATTAGTTTAAAATTGTTGTAATATTTTTCTTATGTTTGTAAATATTTTATTATTTTCTGTAACTTAGTTCTTTTTTATTTTTTGTACTTTAGATAGTTTATTTAATTTTATTTATTTGTAGCAATTGTGTTTAATTAATTTATTGATAGTGTAGTGTTAGGTTAATTGTAGGTAATTGTAGGTAGTTTATTTAATTATTTTATTGATAGGGTAGTGTTAGGTTTAATTATATCTTAGGTTAGGATTTATTTTACAGGTAAATTTGTAATTATTTTAACTAGGTAACTATTAAATAGTTCTTAACTATTTAATAGCTATTGTACCTGGTTAAAATAATTACAAAGTTGCCTGTAAAATAAATATTAATCCTAAAATAGGTATAATATAATTATAATTTATATTGTAGCTATATTAGGATTTATTTTACAGGTAAGTATTTAGCTTTAAATAGGAATTATTTATTTAATAAGAGTTAATTTATTTCGTTAGATAAAAATTATATTTAACTTAGGGGGGTGTTAGTGTTAGGGTTAGACTTAGCTTTAGGGGTTAATACATTTATTAGAATAGCGGTGAGCTCCGGTCGGCAGATTAGGGGTTAATAATTGAAGGTAGGTGTCGGCGATGTTAGGGAGGGCAGATTAGGGGTTAATACTATTTATGATAGGGTTAGTGAGGCGGATTAGGGGTTAATAACTTTATTATAGTAGCGCTCAGGTCCGCTCGGCAGATTAGGGGTTAATAAGTGTAGGTAGGTGTCGGCGATGTTGTGGGGGGCAGATTAGGGGTTAATAAATATAACATAGGGGTCGGCGATGTTAGGGCAGCAGATTAGGGGTACATAGGGATAACGTAGGTGGCGGCGGTTTACGGAGCGGCAGATTAGGGGTTAAAAGTGTAATGCAGGGGTCAGCGATAGCGGGGGGCGGCAGATTAGGGGTTAATAAGTGTAAGGTTAGGGGTGTTTAGACTCGGGGTACATGTTAGGGTGTTAGGTGCAGACTTAGGAGGTGTTTCCCCATAGGAAACAATGGGGCTGCGTTAGGAGCTGAACGCTGCTTTTTTGCAGGTGTTAGGTTTTTTTTCAGCTCAAACAGCCCCATTGTTTCCTATGGGAGAATCGTGCACGAGCACGTTTTTGATGCCGGCCGCGTCCGTAAGCAACTCTGGTATCGAGAGTTGCATTTGCGGTAAAAATGCTCTACGCTCCTTTTTTGGAGCCTAACGCAGCATTTGTTTGAACTCTCGATACCAGAGTTAAATTTATGGTGCGGCCAGAAAAAAACCCGCGGAGCGTTAACAGCCCTTTTACCGCCGAACTCTAAATCTAGGCCATAGACAGTTAGACACAGGCCTGGTAGAAAATAAAATTAGATTACACTAGCATAATGATTTAAAGACTTTTTTTTGGGAATTTAAAGAAAAAGGTTAAGCACATACATATGAGTCGTTGCTGATAGCCTTGGAAGGGCAGCTATTAAAAACAGTAGGCTCTGTAAGTCAGATACACACACGCCTGATAGAAAATACTATTAGATAGATTACACTAGAAAAATTATTTAAATTATTTTTTTGGGGGGGGGAATTAAAAAAAGGTTAAACACATATGAGTCGTGGCTCATAGACTAGGGAGGGCAGCAAGTAAACACAGTAGGCTCTGTATGTCAGCAAAACACACAGGCCTGATAGAAAATTATATTAGATTACACTATCAAACAAATTTAAAAAAAAAAATTTTTAGATTTAAATTAAGGTGAAGAAGATATGAGTGCTGGCTGCCTGGCACAGACCAATTAACCAAAAGACTGAAAAAAAGGAGGTATATTAATGCTGAGTGAGCCTGACATACACAGGCCTGATAATAAATGTAATTAGATTACACTAGCAAAATATTTTTTTTTTTTTTTTTTAAATTTAAAATAATATTATAAACGGATATTAACACTGGTGGCTGGCACAGAGCAATGAACCAGAGTATATGCTGTGTGACACAGGCCTGATAGAAAATGAAAAAAAATTACACTAGCAAAATAATTAAATTTTTTGGTTAGTTAAATTTAAACTAATGTTGTTAGGGAGATATCAGTGGTGGCAGTAGTCACAGCATATGCTGTGAGCCTTAAACACACAGCCTGAAAGCCAGGCAAATGCTAATAAAAAAAAAACGGAAAAAAAAAACGGCACGAAATATAGCCCTAAAAAGGGCTTTTTGGGGTGCTGTGCTTGCAGCAGAGATGAGTGGAGTCCTTCTGGACTGTAGTGGACACTAAATACACTAGCCTAGCTATGTTTTTCCTATTAATGTCAGGAGCAAAAACACAACACGTCCTCTCATTAAGAAAGCAAGGTCGTTATGAGTCTAAAATGGCGGATTCCGAATAGCTGGGAGGGTCTGTGAGGGAGTGTCTGATGTTGATTGGCTCTAATGTGTCAGACGGCTGTGACATAAAGGGTCAAAGTTTCCTTAATGATGACACATAGGGGCGGATCGCCATGTGTTCGCCCACAAACGCGAACAAGCTATGTTCGCTGTGAACCGTTCGTGGGCGAACAGTTCGGGACATCACTACTCCCTGACCCTGCCGCAACCTATATTAAATTTATTAACCTCTAATCTGCCCCCCCTACACCGTCGCCACCTATAATAAATTTATTAACCCCTATCCTGCCCCCCACTACACCGTCGCCACTGTAATAAAATTATTAACCCCTAAACCTAAGTCTAACACTAACCCTAACACCCCCCTAACTTAAATATTAATTAAATAAATCTAAATAATATTTCTATTATGAACTAAGTTAATCCTATTTAAAACTAAATACTTACCTTTAAAATAAACCCTAATATAGCTACAATATAAATAATAATTATATTGTAGCTATCTTAGGATTTATTTTTATTTTACAGGTAACTTTCAATTTATTTTAACTAGGTACAATAGCTATTAAATAGTTATTAACTATTTAATAGCTTACCTAGCTAAAATAAAGAGAAATTTACCTGTAAAATAAAAACTAACCTAAGTTACAATTACACCTAACACTACACTATACTTTAATAAATTATTCCTATTTAAAACTAAATACTTACCTGTAAAATAAACCCTAAGATAGCTACAATGAAATTAATAATTACATTATAGCTATTTTAGGATTTATATTTATTTTACAGGTAACTTTGTATTTATTTTAGCTAGTTAGAATAGTTATTAAATAGTTATGAACTATTTAATAACTACCTAGCTAAAAGAAATACAAAATTTCCTGTAAAATAAATCCTAACCTAAGTTACAATTACACCTAACACTACACTATCATTAAATTAATTAAATAAATTACCTACAAATAACTACAATTAAATACAATTTCATAAACTAACTAAAGTACAAAAAATAAAAAAGCTAAGTTACAAAAAATAAAAAAAATAGGTTACAAACATTTTAAAAATATTACAACAATTTTAAGCTACTTACACCTAATCTAAGCCCCCTAATAAAATAACAAACCCCCCCCAAAATAAAAAAAATGCCCTACCCTATTCTAAATTAAAAAAGTTCAAAGCTCTTTTACCTTACCAGCCCTTAAAAGGGCCTTTTGTGGGGGCATGCCCCAAAGAGTTCAGCTCTTTTGCCTGTAAAAGAAAAATACAACCCCCCCCCCAACATTAAAACTCACCACCCACATACCCCTAATCTAACCCCCCCAAAATAAAAAAAATGCCCTACCCTATTCTAAATTAAAAAAGTTCAAAGCTCTTTTACCTTACCAGCCCTTAAAAGGGCCTTTTGTGGGGGCATGCCCCAAAGAGTTCAGCTCTTTTGCCTGTAAAAGAAAAATACAACCACCCCCAACATTAAAACCCACCACCCACATACCCCTAATCTAACCCAAACCCCCCTTAAAAAAACCTAACACTAATCCCCTGAAGATCATCCTACCTTTAGTCGTCTTCACTCAGCCGAGCCACCGATGGAACTGAAGAGGAGACCCGGACTGGCAGAAGTGATCCTCCAAGTGGTGCTGAAGAAATCTTCCATCCGGGCGATGTCATCTTCCAAGCGGCGCTGAAGAAGCCTTCTATCCGGGGGATGTCATCTTCCATGCCGGGTCTTGAATCTTCATCCCGCCGACGTGGAATATCCTTCTTTACCGACGGACTACCGACGAATGAAGGCTCCTTTAAGGGACGTCATCCAAGATGGCGTCCCTTCAATTCCGATTGGCTGATATGATTCTATCAGCCAATCGGAATTAAGGATGGAAAAATCTGATTGGCTGATTGAATCAGCCAATCAGATTCAAGTTCAATCCGATTGGCTGATCCAATCAGTCAATCAGATTGAGCTCGCATTCTATTGGCTGTTTCAATCAGCCAATAGAATGCGAGCTCAATCTGATTGACTGATTGGATCAGCCAATCGGATTGAACTTGAATCTGATTGGCTGATTCAATCAGCCAATCAGATTTTTCCTACCTTAATTCCGATTGGCTGATAGAATCCTATCAGCCAATCGGAATTCGAGGGACGCCATCTTGGATGACGTCCCTTAAAGGAGCCTTCATTCGTCGTAGTCCGTCGGTGAAGAAGGATGTTCCGCGTCGGCGGGAGGAAGATTCAATACCCGGCTTGGAAGATGACATCGCCCGGATAGAAGACCTCTTCAGCGCCTCTTGGAAGATGACATCGCCCGGATCGAAGACTTCTTCAGCGCCGACTGGATGATGACTTAATCGGATGGAAGATTTCTTCAGCGCCGCTTGGAGGATTAACTTCTTCCGCTCCGGATGTCCACTTTGGTTCCATCGCTGCTCGGCTGAGTGAAGACGACTCAAGGTAGGATGATCTTCAGGGGATTAGTGTTAGGTTTTTGTAAGGGGGGGTTTGGGTTAGATTAGGGGTATGTGGGTGGTGGGTTTTAATGTTGGGGGGGTTGTATTTTTCTTTTACAGGCAAAAGAGCTGAACTTTTTGGGGCATGCCCCCACAAATGGCCCTTTTAAGGGCTGGTAAGGTAAAAGAGCTTTGAACTTTATTTAATTTAGAATAGGGTAGGGCATTTTTTTTTATTTTGGGGGGGTTTGTTATTTTATTAGGGGGCTTAGATTAGGTGTAAGTAGCTTAAAATTGTTGTAATATTTGTAAAATGTTTGTAACTTATTTTTTTATTTTTTGTAACTTAGCTTTTTTTATTTTTTGTACTTTAGTTAGTTTATGTAATTGTATTTAATTGTAGTTATTTGTAGGTAGTTTATTTAATTAATTTAATGATAGTGTAGTATTAGGTTTAATTGTAACTTAGGTTAGGATGTATTTTACAGGTAATTTTGTATTTCTTTTAGCTAGGTAGTTATTAAATAGTTAATAACTATTTAATAACTATTCTAACTAGCTAAAATAAATACAAAGTTACCTGTAAAATAAATATAAATCCTAAGATAGCTACAATATAATTATAATTTATATTGTAGCTATCTTAGGGTTTATTTTACAGGTAAGTATTTAGTTTTAAATAGGAATAATTTATTAAAGTATAGTGTAGTGTTAGGTGTAATTGTAACTTAGGTTAGGATTTATTTTACAGGTAAATTTCAGTTTATTTTAGCTAGGTAAGCTATTAAATAGTTAATAACTATTTAATAGCTATTGTACCTAGTTAAAATAAATTGAAATTTACCTATAAAATAAAAATAAATCCTAAGATAGTTACAATATAATTATATATTTTAAAGGTAAGTATTTAGTTTTAAATAGGATTAATTTAGTTAATAATAGAAATATTATTAAGATTTATTTAATTAATATTTAAGTTAGGGGGGGTTAGGGTTAGACTTAGGTTTAGGGGTTAATAATTTTATTACAGTGGCGGCGGTGTAGTGGGGGGCAGGATAGGGGTTAATACATTTATTATAGGTGACGACGGTGTAGGGGGGGCAGGATAGGGGTTAATAGGTTTAATATAGGTTGCGGCGGGTTCAGGGAGCGGCGGTTTAGGGGTTAAACTATTTATTTAGTTGCGGCGAGGTGCGGGATCAGCAGGATAGGGGTTAATAATTTTATTATAGAGGGCGACGGTATAGGGGGGGCAGGATAGGGGTTACTAGGTATAATGTAGGTGGCAGCGGTGTCCGGGAGCGGCGGTTTAGGGGTTAATACATTTATAAGAGTTGCGGCGGGGTCTAGGAGCGGCGGTTTAGGGGTTAATACATTTATCAGAGTTGCGGCAGGGTCTAGGAGAGGCGGTTTAGGGGTTAGGAACTTTATTGAGTTGCGGGGGGCTCCGGGGGCGCCGGTATAGGGATAGAACAGTGTAGTTTAGTGTGAGTGCTTAGTGACAGGCTAGCAATAAAGCTGGGAAAAAGCCGAAGAGTAGCGAGATCGGATGATTGATAACTCTCACAGTCCGCTGCTCATCGCCCCGCGGCTTTTTGACAGCTTTATTTGATAACTTAGGCGAACGTATTCAAGGTCCGCGGCGGCGAAGGTAGGCGAGCTTAGGCGGGCGTATTGGGCCGGCGATGGCTGAAAAGTAGACGGCTTGATAACTACCCCCCATGGTGTGTATCTGTAGAGGTGAGAGCACAGGAGATATTTAGCATGTGTAATGTGATAGGATAATGAGGCAAGGTGTGTATCTGTAGAGGTGAGAGCACAGGAGATATTTAGCATGTGTAATGTGAAAGGATAATGAGGCAAGGTGTGTATCTGTAGAGGTGAGAGCACATCAGATATTTAGCATGTGTAATGTGATGGGATAATGAGACAAGGGGGGGTAGTTATCAAGGCGTCAACCTCAAATACGCTGGAATTCCGCAGCGTATTTGTGGCGAGGCTGATTCGCCTTAGTTATCAAAGGCTAGAGACCGGCAAAAACAGAATTTATGTTTACCTGATAAATTACTTTCTCCAACGGTGTGTCCGGTCCACGGCGTCATCCTTACTTGTGGGATATTCTCTTCCCCAACAGGAAATGGCAAAGAGCCCAGCAAAGCTGGTCACATGATCCCTCCTAGGCTCCGCCTTCCCCAGTCATTCGACCGACGTAAAGGAGGAATATTCGCATAGGAGAAACCATATGATACCGTGGTGACTGTAGTTAAAGAAAATAAATTATCAGACCTGATTAAAAAACCAGGGCGGGCCGTGGACCGGACACACCGTTGGAGAAAGTAATTTATCAGGTAAACATAAATTCTGTTTTCTCCAACATAGGTGTGTCCGGTCCACGGCGTCATCCTTACTTGTGGGAACCAATACCAAAGCTTTAGGACACGGATGAAGGGAGGGAGCAAATCAGGTCACCTAGATGGAAGGCACCACGGCTTGCAAAACCTTTCTCCCAAAAATAGCCTCAGAAGAAGCAAAAGTATCAAACTTGTAAAATTTAGTAAAAGTGTGCAGTGAAGACCAAGTCGCTGCCCTACATATCTGATCAACAGAAGCCTCGTTCTTGAAGGCCCATGTGGAAGCCACAGCCCTAGTGGAATGAGCTGTGATTCTTTCAGGAGGCTGCCGTCCGGCAGTCTCGTAAGCCAATCTGATGATGCTTTTAATCCAAAAAGAGAGAGAGGTAGAAGTTGCTTTTTGACCTCTCCTTTTACCAGAATAAACAACAAACAAGGAAGATGTTTGTCTAAAATCCTTTGTAGCATCTAAATAGAATTTTAGAGCACGAACAACATCCAAATTGTGCAACAAACGTTCCTTCTTTGAAACTGGATTCGGACACAAAGAAGGCACGACTATCTCCTGGTTAATGTTTTTGTTAGAAACAACTTTCGGAAGAAAACCAGGTTTAGTACGTAAAACCACCTTATCTGCATGGAACACCAGATAAGGAGGAGAACACTGCAGAGCAGATAATTCTGAAACTCTTCTAGCAGAAGAAATTGCAACCAAAAACAAAACTTTCCAAGATAATAACTTAATATCAACGGAATGTAAGGGTTCAAACGGAACCCCCTGAAGAACTGAAAGAACTAAATTGAGACTCCAAGGAGGAGTCAAAGGTTTGTAAACAGGCTTGATTCTAACCAGAGCCTGAACAAAGGCTTGAACATCTGGCACAGCTGCCAGTTTTTTGTGAAGTAACACAGACAAGGCAGAAATCTGTCCCTTCAAGGAACTAGCAGATAATCCTTTCTCCAAACCTTCTTGAAGGAAGGATAGAATCTTAGGAATTTTTACCTTGTCCCAAGGGAATCCTTTAGATTCACACCAACAGATATATTTTTTCCATATTTTGTGGTAAATTTTTCTAGTTACAGGCTTTCTGGCCTGAACAAGAGTATCAATGACAGAATCTGAGAACCCTCGCTTTGATAAGATCAAGCGTTCAATCTCCAAGCAGTCAGTTGGAGTGAGACCAGATTCGGATGTTCGAACGGACCTTGAACAAGAAGGTCTCGTCTCAAAGGTAGCTTCCATGGTGGAGCCGATGACATATTCACCAGGTCTGCATACCAAGTCCTGCGTGGCCACGCAGGAGCTATCAAGATCACCGATGCTCTCTCCTGATTGATCCTGGCTACCAGCCTGGGGATGAGAGGAAACGGCGGGAATACATAAGCTAGTTTGAAGGTCCAAGGTGCTACTAGTGCATCTACTAGAGTCGCCTTGGGATCCCTGGATCTGGACCCGTAGTAAGGAACCTTGAAGTTCTGACGAGAGGCCATCAGATCCATGTCTGGAATGCCCCACAATTGAGTGATTTGGGCAAAGATTTCCGGATGGAGTTCCCACTCCCCCGGATGAAATGTCTGACGACTCAGAAAATCCGCTTCCCAATTTTCCACTCCTGGGATGTGGATTGCAGACAAGTGGCAGGAGTGAGTCTCCGCCCATTGAATGATTTTGGTCACTTCTTCCATCGCCAGGGAACTCCTTGTTCCCCCCTGATGGTTGATGTACGCAACAGTCGTCATGTTGTCTGATTGAAACCGTATGTACTTGGCCTTTGCTAGCTGAGGCCAAGCCTTGAGAGCATTGAGTATCGCTCTCAGTTCCAGAATATTTATCGGTAGAAGAGATTCTTCCCGAGACCAAAGACCCTGAGCTTTCAGGGGTCCCCAGACCGCGCCCCAGCCCACCAGACTGGCGTCGGTCGTGACAATGACCCACTCTGGTCTGCGGAAGCTCATCCCCTGTGACAGGTTGTCCAGGGACAGCCACCAACGGAGTGAATCTCTGGTCCTCTGATTTACTTGTATCGTCGGAGACAAGTCTGTATAGTCCCCATTCCACTGACTGAGCATGCACAGTTGTAATGGTCTTAGATGAATGCGTGCAAAAGGAACTATGTCCATTGCCGCTACCATCAAACCTATTACTTCCATGCACTGCGCTATGGAAGGAAGAGGAACAGAATGAAGTATTTGACAAGAGTTCAGAAGTTTTGATCTTCTGGCCTCTGTCAGAAAAATCCTCATTTCTAAGGAGTCTATTATTGTTCCCAAGAAGGGAACCCTTGTTGACGGAGACAGAGAACTTTTTTCTGCATTCACTTTCCACCCGTGAGATCTGAGAAAGGCCAGGACAATGTCCGTGTGAGCCTTTGCTTGAGGAAGGGACGACGCTTGAATCAGAATGTCGTCCAAGTAAGGTACTACTGCAATGCCCCTTGGTCTTAGCACCGCTAGAAGGGACCCTAGTACCTTTGTGAAAATCCTTGGAGCAGTGGCTAATCCGAACGGAAGTGCCACAAACTGGTAATGCTTGTCCAGGAATGCGAACCTTAGGAACCGATGATGTTCCTTGTGGATAGGAATATGTAGATACGCATCCTTTAAATCCACCGTGGTCATGAATTGACCTTCCTGGATGGAAGGAAGAATAGTTCGAATGGTTTCCATTTTGAACGATGGAACCTTGAGAAACTTGTTTAGGATCTTGAGATCTAAGATTGGTCTGAATGTTCCCTCTTTTTTGGGAACTACGAACAGATTGGAGTAGAACCCCATCCCTTGTTCTCCTAATGGAACAGGATGAATCACTCCCATTTTTGACAGGTCTTCTACACAATGTAAGAATGCCTGTTTTTTTATGTGGTCTGAAGACAATTGAGACCTGTGGAACCTCCCCCTTGGGGGAAGCCCCTTGAATTCCAGAAGATAACCTTGGGAGACTATTTCTAGCGCCCAAGGATCCAGAACATCTCTTGCCCAAGCCTGAGCGAAGAGAGAGAGTCTGCCCCCCACCAGATCCGGTCCCGGATCGGGGGCCAACATCTCATGCTGTCTTGGTAGCAGTGGCAGGTTTCTTGGCCTGCTTTCCTTTGTTCCAGCCTTGCATTGGTCTCCAGGCTGGCTTGGCTTGAGAAGTATTACCCTCTTGCTTAGAGGACGTAGCACTTGGGGCTGGTCCGTTTCTGCGAAAGGGACGAAAATTAGGTTTATTTTTGGCCTTGAAAGACCTATCCTGAGGAAGGGCGTGGCCCTTGCCCCCAGTGATATCAGAGATAATCTCTTTCAAGTCAGGGACAAACAGCGTTTTCCCCTTGAAAGGAATGTTAAGCAATTTGTTCTTGGAAGACGCATCCGCTGACCAAGATTTTAACCAAAGCGCTCTGCGCGCCACAATAGCAAAACCAGAATTTTTCGCCGCTAACCTAGCCAATTGCAAAGTGGCGTCTAGGGTGAAAGAATTAGCCAATTTGAGAGCACAAATTCTGTCCATAATCTCCTCATAAGAAGAGGAATTATTATTGATCGCCTTTTCTAGCTCATCGAACCAGAAACACGCGGCTGTAGTGACAGGAACAATGCATGAAATTGGTTGTAGAAGGTAACCTTGCTGAACAAACATCTTTTTAAGCAAACCTTCTAATTTTTTATCCATAGGATCTTTAAAAGCACAACTATCTTCTATGGGTATAGTGGTGCGTTTGTTTAGAGTAGAAACCGCCCCCTCGACCTTGGGGACTGTCTGCCATAAGTCCTTTCTGGGGTCGACCATAGGAAACAATTTTTTAAATATGGGGGGAGGGACGAAAGGTATACCGGGCCTTTCCCATTCTTTATTTACAATGTCCGCCACCCGCTTGGGTATAGGAAAAGCTTCGGGGGGCCCCGGGACCTCTAGGAACTTGTCCATTTTACATAGTTTCTCTGGAATGACCAAATTTTCACAATCATCCAGAGTGGATAACACCTCCTTAAGCAGAGCGCGGAGATGTTCCAATTTAAATTTAAATGTAATCACATCAGGTTCAGCTTGTTGAGAAATTTTCCCTGAATCTGAAATTTCTCCCTCAGACAAACCCTCCCTGGCCCCCTCAGACTGGTGTAGGGGCCCTTCAGAACCAATATCATCAGCGTCCTCATGCTCTTCAGTATTTTCTAAAACAGAGCAGTCGCGCTTTCGCTGATAAGTGGGCATTTTGGCTAAAATGTTTTTGATAGAATTATCCATTACAGCCGTTAATTGTTGCATAGTAAGGAGTATTGGCGCGCTAGATGTACTAGGGGCCTCCTGTGTGGGCAAGACTGGTGTAGACGAAGGAGGGGATGATGCAGTACCATGCTTACTCCCCTCACTTGAGGAATCATCTTGGGCATCATTTTCTCTAAATTTTGTGTCACATAAATCACATCTATTTAAATGAGAAGGAACCTTGGCTTCCCCACATTCAGAACACAGTCTATCTGGTAGTTCAGACATGTTAAACAGGCAAAAAACGTTTTAAAATAAACCGTTACTGTCACTTTAAATTTTAAACTGAACACACTTTATTACTGCAATTGCGAAAAAGTATGAAGGAATTGTTCAAAATTCACCAAAATTTCACCACAGTGTCTTAAAGCCTTAAAAGTATTGCACACCAAATTTGGAAGCTTTAACCCTTAAAATAACGGAACCGGAGCCGTTTTTATATTTAACCCCTTTACAGTCCCTGGTATCTGCTTTGCTGAGACCCAACCAAGCCCAAAGGGGAATACGATACCAAATGACGCCTTCAGAAAGTCTTTTCTATGTATCAGAGCTCCTCACACATGCATCTGCATGTCATGCTTCTCAAAAACAAGTGCGCAATACAGGCGCGAAAATGAGACTCTGCCTATGATTAGGGAAAGCCCCTAGAGAATAAGGTGTCCAATACAGTGCCTGCCGGTTATTTTACATAATTCCCAAGATTAAAATAATTCCTCAAGGCTATGGAGTATAAAATATAAATCGATTTAGCCCAGAAAATGTCTACAGTCTTAGAAAGCCCTTGTGAAGCCCTTTTTTTTTTTTTCTTTCTGTAATAAAAAATGGCTTACCGGATCCCATAGGGAAAATGACAGCTTCCAGCATTACATCGTCTTGTTAGAATGTGTCATACCTCAAGCAGCAAAAGTCTGCTCACTGTTCCCCTAACTGAAGTTAATTCCTCTCAACAGTCCTGTGTGGAACAGCCATCGATTTTAGTAACGGTTGCTAAAATCATTTTCCTCTTACAAACAGAAATCTTCATCTCTTTTCTGTTTCAGAGTAAATAGTACATACCAGCACTATTTTAAAATAACAAACTCTTGATTGAATAATAAAAACTACAGTTAAACACTAAAAAACTCTAAGCCATCTCCGTGGAGATGTTGCCTGTACAACGGCAAAGAGAATGACTGGGGAAGGCGGAGCCTAGGAGGGATCATGTGACCAGCTTTGCTGGGCTCTTTGCCATTTCCTGTTGGGGAAGAGAATATCCCACAAGTAAGGATGACGCCGTGGACCGGACACACCTATGTTGGAGAAAGTAGAATTTTGTGACGTAAACTTCGATCCGCCGTCACTCCAGATGTTCCGCACACAAGTGCGGCACAATCTGACTACTTTTGCTAGTTATCAAAAAACTAGCAGGTACGCTCTGCACTTTTACGGCCCAGCGTACCTGGTTTTCAATCCGCCGCCCTGGAGGCGGCGGATCCCATAGGAATCAATGGGAGTCTGACCATAGCGAAAGTACAAGTTCGCTGCTGACAGACATCCCATTGATTTCTATGGGAGATGTCTGCACCTAACACCCTAACATGTACCCCGAGTCTAAACACCACTAATCTGTCCCCCCCTACACCACCGCAACTAAATAAAGTTATTACCCCCTAAACCGCCTCTCCCGGAGCCCACCGCAAGCTACTCTATACATATTAACCCCTAAACCACCGCTCCCGGAGCCCACCGCATCTATAATAAATGTATTAACCCCTAAACCTCTCCTCCCTGATAGTGATGTCGCGAACCTAAAATTTTCGGTTCGCGGACTTGAACTTCCGGTATTGTTCGCGAACCCGCAAACCGCCATTGAATTCAATAGGCAGGCAAACTTTAAAACCTACAAGGACTCTTTCTGGCCACAATAGTGATGGAAAAGTTGTTTCAAGGGTACTAACACCTGGACTGTCGCATGCTGGAGGGGGATACCTGGCAAAACTCCCATGGAATATTACATAGTTTATGCAGAGTCTGCTTTTAAGCCATAATGGGCCTAAATCAACTAACATTCCCAAATTGTTTGCAATAACGTGCTTTAAAACATCAGTTATGATGTCGTATCTATCAGGTAGTGTAAGGGTTACGGCCGCATCACAGTGACAGATCAAACTCCAAGTGTTACGCACCGCAATCAACCGCAAACAGTCCACTTGCACAACAAATATGATTGGTGTAAATATTTTTCAAGTAGGCCTGGCACACAGGCTTGGAAGGCAGTAGAAAAGTGCAATTCTAGGGCACGAGCAAACTGAGGATTAAGATCAACAATCAAGAATTTTTTAATTTTAATTAGTAATTATACTGTGACAACAATTATGATTGGTGTAAATAGTTGGCAAGACGGCCTGGCACAAAAAGCTGGCAGGCAGGAGGTAAATGCAATTCAAGGACACTAGGAGACTGAATACTGACAGTCAAAACAGTGATGATTGACAATTTTTGCAATACTGTTAAAAGAAATATGATTGCTGGCAATAATTGGCTAGGTGGGCCTGACACACAGCAGGCTGCAAGGCAGGAGGAAAGTGCAATTCAATGGCACCAGCAAACTGAGGATTCACAACTATTACCAAAAAAATTTATTTTTAATTATTAAGAATACTGTGACAACAAATATGATTGGTGTAAATATTTTTCAAGTAGGCCTGGCACACAGGCTTGGAAGGCAGTAGAAAAGTGCAATTCTATGGCACGAGCAAACTGAGGATTAAGATCAACAATCAAAATTTTTTTAATTTTAATTAGTAACTATACTGTCTGTGACAACAATTATGATTGGTGTAAATAGTTGGCTAGACGGCCTGGCACAAAAGGCTGGCAGTGGCAGGCAGGAGGTAAATGAAATTCAATGGCACTAGGAGACTGAATATTTGCAGTCCAAAAAATTATGATTTTTATTTTTATATACTGTTACAAGAATTATGATTGGTGCCACTAATTGGCTAGTTGGGCCTGGCACACAGGCTGGCAGATATGAGTCGTGGATGGTAGGTAGGGCAGCAATTTAACACAGTATGCTGTGTAAGTGACAAAAACACAGGCCTGATAGAAAATTAAGTTAGATTACACTAGCAAAATATTTTAAAATTTTAGATTTTAATATTAAAATTATGTTAAGAAGTGCAATGCACATATGACTCTGAGTGGTCGCACTGGCTGGCTGCTACGTAGGGCAGCAATTAACAACAGTATGCTGTGTAAGTCAGATAGACAGTTAGACACAGGCCTGGTAGAAAATAAAATTAGATTACACTAGCATAATGATTTAAAGACTTTTTTTGGGGAATTTAAAGAAAAAGGTTAAGCACATACATATGAGTCGTTGCTGATAGCCTTGGAAGGGCAGCTATTAAAAACAGTAGGCTCTGTAAGTCAAATACACACACGCCTGATAGAAAATACTATTAGATAGATTACACTAGAAAAATTATTTAAATTATTTTTTTGGGGGGGGGGGAATTAAAAAAAGGTTAAACACATATGAGTCATGGCTCATAGACTAGGGAGGGCAGCAAGTAAAAACAGTAGGCTCTGTATGTCAGCAAAACACACAGGCCTGATAGAAAATTATATTGGATTACACTATCAAACAAATTTTAAAATTTTCTTTTTTAGATTTAAATTAAGGTGAAGAAGATATGAGTGCTGGCTGCCTGGCACAGACCAATTAACCAAAAGACTGAAAAAAATGAGGTATATTAATGCTGAGTGAGCCTGACAGACACAGGCCTGATAGTAAATGTAATTAGATTACACTAGCAAAATATTTTATTTTATTTTTTTTAAATTTAAAATAATATTATAAACGGATATTAACACTGGTGGCTGGCACAGAGCAATGAACCAGAGTATATGCTGTGTGACACAGGCCTGATAGAAAATGAAAAAAAATTACACTAGCAAAATAATTATATTTTTGGGTTAGTTAAATTTAAACTAATGTTGTTAGGGAGATATCAGTGGTGGCAGTAGTCACAGCATATGCTGTGAGCCTTAAACACACAGCCTGAAAGCCAGGCAAATGCTAATAAAAAAAAAAACAAAAAAAAAAAAACGGCACGAAATATAGCCCTAAAAAGGGCTTTTTGGGGTGCTGTGCTTGCAGCAGAGATGAGTGGAGTCCTTCTGGACTGTAGTGGACACTAAATACACTAGCCTAGCTATGTTTTTCCTATTAATGTCAGGAGCAAAAACACAACACGTCCTCTCATTAAGAAAGCAAGGTCGTTATGAGTCTAAAATGGCGGATTCCGAATAGCTGGGAGGGTCTGTGAGGGAGTGTCTGATGTTGATTGGCTCTAATGTGTCAGACGGCTGTGACATAAAGGGTCAAAGTTTCCTCAATGATGACACATAGGGGCGGATCGAACATCACCATGTGTTCGCCCACAAACGCGAACAAGTTATGTTCGCTGTGAACCGTTCGCGGGCGAACAGTTCGGGACATCACTACTCCCTGACCCTGCCGCAACCTATATTAAATTTATTAACCCCTAATCTGCCCCCCCTACACCGTCGCCACCTATAATAAATTTATTAACCCCTATCCTGCCCCCCACTACACCGTCGCCACTGTAATAAAATTATTAACCCCTAAACCTAAGTCTAACACTAACCCTAACACCCCCTAACTTAAATATTAATTAAATAAATCTAAATAATATTTCTATTATGAACTAAGTTAATCCTATTTAAAACTAAATACTTACCTTTAAAATAAACCCTAATATAGCTACAATATAAATAATAATTATATTGTAGCTATCTTAGGATTTATTTTTATTTTACAGGCAACTTTCAATTTATTTTAACTAGGTACAATAGCTATTAAATAGTTATTAACTATTTAATAGCTTACCTAGCTAAAATAAAGAGAAATTTACCTGTAAAATAAAAACTAACCTAAGTTACAATTACACCTAACACTACACTTTAATAAATTATTCCTATTTAAAACTAAATACTTACCTGTAAAATAAACCCTATGGCCTAGATTTGGAGTTTGGCGGTAGAAGGGCTGTTAACGCTCCGCGGGTTTTTTTCTGGCCGCACCATAAAATTAACTCTGGTATCGAGAGTTCAAACAAATGCTGCGTTAGGCTCCAAAAAAGGAGCGTAGAGCATTTTTACCGCAAATGCAACTCTCGATACCAGAGTTGCTTACGGACGCGGCCAGCCTCAAAAACGTGCTCGTGCACGATTCTCCCATAGGAAACAATGGGACTGTTTGAGCTGAAAAAAAACCTAACACCTGCAAAAAAGCAGCGTTCAGCTCCTAACGCAGCCCCATTGTTTGCTATGGGGAAACACTTCCTACGTCTGCACCTAACACTCTAACATGTACCCCGAGTCTAAACACCCCTAACCTTACACTTATTAACCCCTATTTTGCCGCCCCCGCTATCGCTGACCCCTGCATATTTTTTTTAACCCCTAATCTGCCGCTCCGTAAACCGCCGCAACCTACGTTATCCCTATGTACCCCTAATCTGCTGCCCCTAACACCGCCGACCCCTATATTATATTTATTAACCCCTAATCTGCCCCCCTCAACGTCGCCGACACCTGCCTACACTTATTAACCCCTAATCTGCCGAGCGGACCTGAGCGCTACTATAATAAAGTTATTAACCCCTAATCCGCCTCACTAACCCTATCATAAATAGTATTAACCCCTAATCTGCCCTCCCTAACATCGCCGACACCTACCTTCAATTATTAACCCCTAATCTGCCGAGCGGACCTCACCGCTATTCTAATAAATGTATTAACCCCTAAAGCTAAGTCTAACCCTAACACTAACACCCCCCTAACTTAAATATAATTTACATCTAACGAAATAAATTAACTCTTATTAAATAACTTATTCCTATTTAAAGCTAAATACTTACCTGTAAAATAAATCCTAATATAGCTACAATATAAATTATAATTATATTATAGCTATTTTAGGATTAATATTTATTTTACAGGCAACTTTGTAATTATTTTAACCAGGTACAATAGCTATTAAATAGTTAAGAACTATTTAATAGTTACCTAGTTAAAATAATAACAAATTTACCTGTAAAATAAATCCTAACCTAAGATATAATTAAACCTAACACTACCCTATCAATAAATTAATTAAATAAACTACCTACAATTACCTACAATTAACCTAACACTACACTATCAATAAATTAATTAAACACAATTCCTACAAATAAATACAATTAAATAAACTAGCTAAAGTACAAAAAATAAAAAAGAACTAAGTTACAAAAAATAAAAAAATATTTACAAACATAAGAAAAATATTACAACAATTTTAAACTAATTACACCTACTCTAAGCCCCCTAATAAAATAACAAAGCCCCCCAAAATAAAAAATTCCCTACCCTATTCTAAATTAAAAAAGTTACAAGCTCTTTTACCTTACCAGCCCTGAACAGGGCCCTTTGCGGGGCATGCCCCAAGAATTTCAGCTCTTTTGCCTGTAAAAAAAAACATACCATACCCCCCCCAACATTACAACCCACCACCCACATACCCCTAATCTAACCCAAACCCCCCTTAAAGAAACCTAACACTAAGCCCCTGAAGATCTTCCTACCTTGTCTTCACCATCCAGGTATCACCGATCCGTCCTGGCTCCAACATCTTCATCCAACCCAAGCGGGGGTTGGCGATCCATCATCCGGTGGCTGAAGAGGTCCAGAAGAGGCTCCAAAGTCTTCCTCCTATCCGGCAAGAAGAGGACATCCGGACCGGCAAACATCTTCTCCAAGCGGCATCTTCGATCTTCTTCCATCCGGTGCGGAGCGGGTCCATCTTGAAGCAGGCGACGCGGATCCATCCTCTTCTTCCGTTGTCTCCCGACGAATGACGGTTCCTTTAAGGGACGTCATCCAAGATGGCGTCCCTCGAATTCCGATTGGCTGATAGGATTCTATCAGCCAATCGGAATTAAGGTAGGAATTTTCTGATTGGCTGATGGAATCAGCCAATCAGAATCAAGTTCAATCCGATTGGCTGATCCAATCAGCCAATCAGATTGAGCTCGCATTCTATTGGCTGTTCCGATCAGCCAATAGAATGCGAGCTCAATCTGATTGGCTGATTGGATCAGCCAATCGGATTGAACTTGATTCTGATTGGCTGATTCCATCAGCCAATCAGAAAATTCCTACCTTAATTCCGATTGGCTGATAGAATCCTATCAGCCAATCGGAATTCGAGGGACGCCATCTTGGATGACGTCCCTTAAAGGAACCGTCATTCGTCGGGAGACAACGGAAGAAGAGGATGGATCCGCGTCGCCTGCTTCAAGATGGACCCGCTCCGCACCGGATGGAAGAAGATCGAAGATGCCGCTTGGAGAAGATGTTTGCCGGTCCGGATGTCCTCTTCTTGCCGGATAGGAGGAAGACTTTGGAGCCTCTTCTGGACCTCTTCAGCCACCGGATGATGGATCGCCAACCCCCGCTTGGGTTGGATGAAGATGTTGGAGCCAGGACGGATCGGTGATACCTGGATGGTGAAGACAAGGTAGGAAGATCTTCAGGGGCTTAGTGTTAGTTTTCTTTAAGGGGGGTTTGGGTTAGATTAGGGGTATGTGGGTGGTGGGTTGTAATGTTGGGGGGGGTATGGTATGTTTTTTTTTACAGGCAAAAGAGCTGAAATTCTTGGGGCATGCCCCGCAAAGGGCCCTGTTCAGGGCTGGTAAGGTAAAAGAGCTTGTAACTTTTTTAATTTAGAATAGGGTAGGGCATTTTTTTATTTTGGGGGGCTTTGTTATTTTATTAGGGGGCTTAGAGTAGGTGTAATTAGTTTAAAATTGTTGTAATATTTTTCTTATGTTTGTAAATATTTTTTTATTTTTTGTAACTTAGTTCTTTTTTATTTTTTGTACTTTAGCTAGTTTATTTAATTGTATTTATTTGTAGGAATTGTGTTTAATTAATTTATTGATAGTGTAGTGTTAGGTTAATTGTAGGTAATTGTAGGTAGTTTATTTAATTAATGTATTGATAGGGTAGTGTTAGGTTTAATTATATCTTAGGTTAGGATTTATTTTACAGGTAAATTTGTTATTATTTTAACTAGGTAACTATTAAATAGTTCTTAACTATTTAATAGCTATTGTACCTGGTTAATATAATTACAAAGTTGCCTGTAAAATAAATATTAATCCTAAAATAGCTATAATATAATTATAATTTATATTGTAGCTATATTAGGATTTATTTTACAGGTAAGTATTTAGCTTTAAATAGGAATAAGTTATTTAATAAGAGTTAATTTATTTCGTTAGATGTAAATTATATTTAAGTTAGGGGGGTGTTAGTGTTAGGGTTAGACTTTGCTTTAGGGGTTAATCCATTTATTATAGTAGCGATGAGCTCCGGTCGTCAGATTAGGGGTTAATAATTGAAGGTAGGTGTCGGCGATGTTAGGGAGGGCAGATTAGGGGTTAATACTATTTATGATAGGGTTAGTGAGGCGGGTTAGGGGTTAATAACTTTATTATAGTAGCGGTGCGGTCCGCTCTGCAGATTAGGGGTTAATAAGTGTAGGCAGGTGTCGGCGACGTTGAGGGGGGCAGATTAGGGGTTAATAAATATAATATAGGGTTCGGCGGTGTTAGGGGCAGCAGATTAGGGGTACATAGGGATAACGTAGGTGGCGGCGCTTTGCGGTCGGAAGATTAGGGGTTAATTATTTTAAGTAGCTGGCGGCGACGTTGTGGGGGGCAGGTTAGGGGTTAATAAATGTAATACAGGGGTTGGCGGGGTTAGGGGCAGCAGATTAGGGGTACATAAGTATAACGTAGGTGGCGGTCGGCAGATTAGGGGTTAAAATATTTTAATCGAGTGGCGGCGATGTGGGGGGAGCTCGGTTTAGGGGTACATAGATAGTTTATGGGTGTTAGTGTACTTTAGGGTACAGTAGTTAAGATCTTTATGAACCGGCGTTAGCCCAGAAAGCTCTTAACTCCTGCTTTTTTCAGGCGGCTGGAGTTTTGTCGGTAGAGGGTCTAACGCTCACTTCAGAAACGACTCTAAATACCGGCATTAGGAAGATCCCATTGAAAAGATAGGATACGCAAATGGCGTAGGGGGATCTGCGGTATGGAAAAGTTGCGGCTGAAAAGTGAGCGTTAGACCCTTTAATCACTGACTCCAAATACCAGCGGGCGGCCAAAACCAGCGTTAGGAGCCTCTAACGCTGGTTTTGACGGCTACCGCCGAACTCCAAATCTAGGCCTAAGATAGCTACAATGAAATTAATAATTACATTATAGCTATTTTAGGATTTATATTTATTTTACAGGTAACTTTGTATTTATTTTAGCTAGTTAGAATAGTTATTAAATAGTTATGAACTATTTAATAACTACCTAGCTAAAAGAAATACAAAATTTCCTGTAAAATAAATCCTAACCTAAGTTACAATTAAACCTAACACTACACTATCATTAAATTAATTAAATAAATTACCTACAAATAACTACAATTAAATACAATTTCATAAACTAACTAAAGTACAAAAAATAAAAAAGCTAAGTTACAAAAAATAAAAAAAATAGGTTACAAACATTTTAAAAATATTACAACAATTTTAAGCTACTTACACCTAATCTAAGCCCCCTAATAAAATAACAAACCCCCCCAAAATAAAAAAAAATGCCCTACCCTATTCTAAATTAAAAAAGTTCAAAGCTCTTTTACCTTACCAGCCCTTAAAAGGGCCTTTTGTGGGGGCATGCCCCAAAGAGTTCAGCTCTTTTGCCTGTAAAAGAAAAATACAACCCCCCCCCCAACATTAAAACTCACCACCCACATACCCCTAATCTAAGCCCCCCAAAATAAAAAAAATGCCCTACCCTATTCTAAATTAAAAAATTTCAAAGCTCTTTTACCTTACCAGCCCTTAAAAGGGCCTTTTGTGGGGGCATGCCCCAAAGAGTTCAGCTCTTTTGCCTGTAAAAGAAAAATACAACCCCCCCCCAACATTAAAACTCACCACCCACATACCCCTAATCTAACCCCCCAAAATAAAAAAAATGCCCTACCCTATTCTAAATTAAAAAAGTTCAAAGCTCTTTTACCTTACCAGCCCTTAAAAGGGCCTTTTGTGGGGGCATGCCCCAAAGAGTTCAGCTCTTTTGCCTGTAAAAGAAAAATACAACCACCCCCAACATTAAAACCCACCACCCACATACCCCTAATCTAACCCAAACCCCCCTTAAAAAAACCTAACACTAATCCCCTGAAGATCATCCAACCTTTAGTCGTCTTCACTCAGCCGAGCCACCGATGGAACTGAAGAGGAGACCCGGACTGGCAGAAGTGATCCTCCAAGTGGTGCTGAAGAAATCTTCCATCCGGGCGATGTCATCTTCCAAGCGGCACTGAAGAAGCCTTCTATCCGGGGGATGTCATCTTCCATGCCGGGTCTTGATTCTTCATCCCGCCAACGCGGAACATCCTTCTTTACCGACGGACTACCGACGAATGAAGGCTCCTTTAAAGGACGTCATCCAAGATGGCGTCCCTTCAATTCCGATTGGCTGATATGATTCTATCAGCCAATCGGAATTAAGGATGGAAAAATCTGATTGGCTGATTGAATCAGCCAATCAGATTCAAGTTCAATCCGATTGGCTGATCCAATCAGTCAATCAGATTGAGCTCGCATTCTATTGGCTGTTATGATCAGCCAATAGAATGCGAGCTCAATCTGATTGGATCAGCCAATCGGATTGAACTTGAATCTTATTGGCTGATTCAATCAGCCAATCAGATTTTTCCTACCTTAATTCCGATTGGCTGATAGAATCCTATCAGCCAATCGGAATTGAAGGGACGCCATCTTGGATGACGTCCCTTAAAGGAGCCTTCATTCGTCGGTAGTCCGTCGGTAAAGAAGGATGTTCCGCGTCGGCCGAAGAGCAGCGAGATCGGATGAGTGATAACTCTCACAGTCCGCTGCTCACCACCCCGCGGCTTTTTCACAGCTTTACTTGATAACATAGGCAAATTTTTTCAGGTCCGCGGCGGCGATGTGAGGCGAGCTTAGGCGGGCGTATTGGGCCGGCGAAGGCAGGAAAGTTGACACGTTGATAACTACCCTCCAAGGTGAGTATCTGTAGAGGTCAGAGCACAGGAGATATTTAGCATGTGTAATGTGATAGGATAATGAGACAAGGTGTGCATCTGTAGAGGTGAGAGCACAGGAGATATTTAGCATGTGTAATGTGATGGGATAATGAGACAAGGTGTTTAATTGTACTGATGTGAGCACAGGAGATATTTAGCATGTGTAATGTGTTGGGATAATGAGACAAGGTGTGTATCTGTAGAGGTGAGAGCACAGGAGATATTTAGCATGTGTAATGTGATGGGATAATGAGACAAGGTGTTTATCTGTATAGGTGAGAGCACAGGAGATATTTAGCATGTGTAATGTGATGGGATAATGAGACAAGGTGTTTAATTGTACTGATGTGAGCACAGGAGATATTTAGCATGTGTAATGTGATAGGATAATGAGACAAGGTGAGTATCTGTAGAGGTGAGAGCACAGGAGATATTTAGCATGTGTAATGTGATGGGATAATGAGACAAGGTGTGTATATGTAGAGGTGAGAGCACAGGAGATATTTAGCAAGTGTAATGTGATTAGATAATGAGACAAGGTGAGTATCTGTAGAGGTGAGAGCACAGGAGATATTTAGAATGTGTAATGTGATAGGATAATAAGACAAGGTGAGTATCTGTAGAGGTGAGAGCACAGGAGATATTTAGCATGTGTAATGTGATGGGATAATGAGACAAGGTGAGTATCTGTAAAGGTGAGAGCACAGGAGATATTTAGCATGTGTAATGTGATGGGATAATGAGACAAGGTGTGTATATGTAGAGGTGAGAGCACAGGAGATATTTAGCATGTGTAATGTGATTAGATAATGAGACAAGGTGTTTAATTGTACTGATGTGAGAGCACAGGAGATATTTAGCATGTGTAATGTGATTAGATAATGAGACAAGGTGTTTAATTGTACTGATGTGAGCACAGGAGATATTTAGCATGTGTAATGTGAAAGGATAATGAGACAAGGGGGCCTACTTATCAAGCCGTCAACCTCAAATACGCTGGAATTCCGCAGCGTATTTGTGGCGAGGCTGATACGCCTTAGTTATCAAAGGCTCAAGACCGGCAAAAGTAGAATTTTGTGACGTAAGCATCGATCCGCCGGACTCAGTCCGACACAGATCGATTCTTACGTCACTCCAGATGTTCCGCACACAAGTGCGGCACATTCTCACTACTTTTGCTAGTTATCAAAAAACTAGCAGGTACGCTCGGCACTTTTACGGCCCAGCGTACCTGGTACCATAGGAATCAATGGGAGTCTGACCATAGCGAAAGTACAAGTTCGCTGCTGACAGACATCCCATTGATTTCTATGGGAGCTGTCTACACCTAACACCCTAACATGTACCCCGAGACTAAACACCACTAATCTGTCCCCCCTACACCGCCGCAACTAAATAAAGTTATTACCCCCTAAACCGCCGCTCCCGGAGCCCACCGCAAGCTACTCTATACATATTAACCCCTAAACCGCCGCTCCCGGAGCCCACCTCAACTATAATAAATGTATTAACCCCTAAACCGCCGCTCCCTGAACCCGCCGCAACCTATATTAAATGTATTAACCCCTATCCTGCCCCCCCTACACCGTCGCCACCTATAATAAATTTATTAATCCCTAATCTGCCCCCCCTAGGGGTTAATAATTTTATTACAGTGGCGGCGGTGTAGTGGGGGGCAGATTAGGGGTTAATAAATTTATTATAGGTGGCGACGGTGTAGGGGGGCAGATTAGGGGTTATTAAATTTATTATAGGTGGCGACGGTGTAGGGGGGGCAGGATAGGGGTTAATAGGTTTAATATAGGTTGCGGCGGGTTCAGGGAGCGGCGGTTTAGGGGTTAAACTATTTATTTAGTTGCGGAGAGGTGCGGGATCAGCAGGATAGGGGTTAATAATTTTATAATAGAGGGCAACGGTGTAGGGGGGCAGGATAGGGGTTACTAGGTATACTGTAGGTGGCAGCGGTGTCCGGGAGCAGCGGTTTAGGGGTTAATACATTTATAAGAGTTGCGGCAGGGTCTAGGAGCGGCGGTTTAGGGGTTAATACATTTATAAGAGTTGCGGCAGGGTCTAGGAGCTGCGGTTTAGGGTTTAGTAACTTTATTTAGTTGCGGGGGGCTCCGGGGGCGCCGGTATAGGGATAGAACA
Organism: Bombina bombina; assembly: GCF_027579735.1. Taxonomy (NCBI): domain Eukaryota; kingdom Metazoa; phylum Chordata; class Amphibia; order Anura; family Bombinatoridae; genus Bombina; species Bombina bombina. Next base: position 1,430,565 of record NC_069504.1, read on the forward strand.
GTGTAGTTCAGTGTGGGTGCTTAGTGACAGGCTAGCAATAAAGCTGGGAAAAAGCCGAAGGGCAGCGAGATCGGATGAGTGATAACTGTCACAGTCCGCTGCTCATCGCCCCGCGGCTTTTTGACAGCTTTATTTGATAACTTAGGCGTATTTTTTCAGGTCCGCGGCGGCGATGTAAGGCGAGCTTAGGCGGGCGTATTGGGCCGGCGAAGCCAGAAAAGTAGACTGCTTGATAAGTACCCCCCAAGGTGTGTATCTGTAGAGGTGAGAGCACAGGAGATATTTAGCATGTGTAATGTGATAGGATAATGAGACAAGGTGTGGATCTGTACTGATGTGAGAACACAGGAGATATTTAGCAAGTGTAATGTGATAGGATAATGAGACAAGGTTTGTATCTGTACTGATGTGAGAGCACAGGAGATATTTAGCATGTGTAATGTGATAGGATAATGAGACAAGGTGAGTATCTGTAGAGGTGAGAGCACAGGAGATATTTAGCATGTGTAATGTGATAGGATAATGAGACAAGGTGAGTATCTGTACTGATGTGAGAGCACAGGAGATATTTAGCATGTGTAATGTGATAGGATAATGAGACAAGGTTTGTATCTGTACTGATGTGAGCACAGGAGATATTTAGCATGTGTAATGTGATTAGATAATGAGACAAGGTTTGTATCTGTACTGATGTGAGCACAGGAGATATTTAGCATGTGTAATGTGATTAGATAATGAGACAAGGTGTGTATCTGTAGAGGTGAGAGCACAGGAGATATTTAGCATGTGTAATGTGATGGGATAATGAGACAAGGTATGTATCTGTAGAGGTGAGTGCACAGGAGATATTTAGCATGTGTAATGTGATTAGATAATGAGGCAAGGTATGTATCTGTAGAGGTGAGAGCACAGGAGATATTTAGCATGTGTAATGTGATAGGATAATGAGGCAAGGTGTGTATCTGTAGAGAGAGAGCACAGGAGATATTTAGCATGTGTAATGTGATGGGATAATGAGACAAGGTGTGTATCTGTAGAGGTGAGAGCACAGGAGATATTTAGCATGTGTAATGTGATTAGATAATGAGACAAGGTGTGTATCTGTAGAGGAGAGCACAGGAGATATTTAGCATGTGTAATGTGATTAGATAATGAGACAAGGTGTGTATCTGTAGAGGTGAGAGCACAGGAGATATTTAGCATGTGTAATGTGATTAGATAATGAGACAAGGTGAGTATCTGTAGAGGTGAGAGCACAGGAGATATTTAGCATGTGTAATGTGATTAGATAATGAGACAAGGTGAGTATCTGTAGAGGTGAGAGCACAGGAGATATTTAGCATGTGTAATGTGATAGGATAATGAGACAAGGTGTGTATATGTAGAGGTGAGAGCACAGGAGATATTTAGCATGTGTAATGTGATAGGATAATGAGACAAGGTGTGTATCTGTAGAGGTGAGAGCACAGGAGATATTTAGCATGTGTAATGTGATTAGATAATGAGACAAGGTGAGTATCTGTAGAGGTGAGAGCACAGGAGATATTTAGCATGTGTAATGTGATAGGATAATGAGACAAGGTGTGTATATGTAGAGGTGAGAGCACAGGAGATATTTAGCATGTGTAATGTGATAGGATAATGAGACAAGGTGTGTATCTGTAGAGGTGAGAGCACAGGAGATATTTAGCATGTGTAATGTGATTAGATAATGAGACAAGGTGAGTATCTGTAGAGGTGAGAGCACAGGAGATATTTAGCATGTGTAATGTGATAGGATAATGAGACAAGGTGTGTATATGTAGAGGTGAGAGCACAGGAGATATTTAGCATGTGTAATGTGATTAGATAATGAGACAAGGTGAGTATTTGTAGAGGTGAGAGCACAGGAGATATTTAGCATGTGTAATGTGATAGGATAATGAGACAAGGTGTGTATATGTAGAGGTGAGAGCACAGGAGATATTTAGCATGTGTAATGTGATTAGATAATGAGACAAGGTGTGTATCTGTAGAGGTGAGAGCACAGGAGATATTTAGCATGTGTAATGTGATTAGATAATGAGACAAGGTGAGTATATGTAGAGGTGAGAGCACAAGAGATATTTAGCATGTGTAATGTGATTAGATAATGAGACAAGGTGTGTATCTGTAGAGGTGAGAGCACAGGAGATATTTAGCATGTGTAATGTGATGGGATAATGAGACAAGGTGAGTATCTGTAGAGGCGAGAGCACAGGAGATATTTAGCATGTGTAATGTGATGGGATAATGAGACAAGGTGAGTATTTGCAGAGGTGAGAGCACAGGAGATATTTAGCATGTGTAATGTGATGGGATAATGAGACAAGGTGTGTATCTGAAGAGGTGGGAGCACAGGAGATATTTAGCATGTGTAATGTGATAGGATAAGGAGACAAGGTGTGTATCTGTAGAGGTGAGAGCACAGGAGATATTTAGCATGTGTAATGTGATGGGATAATGAGACGAGGTGTGTATCTGTAGAGGTGAGAGCACAGGAGATATTTAGCATGTGTAATGTGATTAGATAATGAGACAAGGTGTGCATCTGTAGAGGTGAGAGCACAGGAGATATTTAGCATGTGTAATGTGATGGGATAATGAGACAAGGTGTGTATCTGTAGAGGTGAGAGCACAGGAGATATTTAGCATGTGTAATGTGATTAGATAATGAGACAAGGTGAGTATCTGTAGAGGTGAGAGCACAGGAGATATTTAGCATGTGTAATGTGATGGGATAATGAGACAAGGTGTGTATCTGTAGAGGTAAGAGCACAGAAGATATTTAGCATGTGCAATGTGATAGGATAATGAGACAAGGTGTGTATCTGTAGAGGTGAGAGCACAGGAGATATTTAGCATGTGTAATGTGATTAGATAATGAGACAAGGTGAGTATCTGTAGAGGTGAGAGCACAGGAGATATTTAGCATGTGTAATGTGATGGGATAATGAGACAAGGTGTGTATCTGTAGAGGTGAGAGCACAGGAGATATTTAGCATGTGTAATGTGAAAGGATAATGAGACAAGGTGTGTATCTGTAGAGGTGAGAGCACAGGAGATATTTAGCATGTGTAATGTGATGGGATAATGAGACAAGGTGTGTATCTGTAGAGGTGAGAGCACAGGAGATATTTAGCATGTGTAATGTGATTAGATAATGAGACAAGGTGTGTATCTGTAGAAGTGAGAGCACAGGAGATATTTAGCATGTGTAATGTGATAGGATAATGAGGCAAGGTGTGTATCTGTAGAGGTGAGAGCACAGAAGATATTTAGCATGTGTAATGCGATAGGATAATGAGACAAGGTGAGTATCTGTAGAGGTGAGAGCACAGGAGATATTTAGCATGTGTAATGTGATGGGATAATGAGACAAGGTGAGTATCTGTAGAGTTGAGAGCACAGGAGATATTTAGCATGTGTAATGTGATGGGATAATGAGACAAGGTGAGTATCTGTAGAGGTGAGAGCACAGGAGATATTTAGCATGTGTAATGTGATGGGATAATGAGACGAGGTGTGTATCTGTAGAGGTGAGAGCACAGGAGATATTTAGCATGTGTAATGTGATTAGATAATGAGACAAGGTGTGCATCTGTAGAGGTGAGAGCACAGGAGATATTTAGCATGTGTAATGTGATGGGATAATGAGACAAGGTGTGTATCTGTAGAGGTGAGAGCACAGGAGATATTTAGCATGTGTAATGTGATTAGATAATGAGACAAGGTGAGTATCTGTAGAGGTGAGAGCACAGGAGATATTTAGCATGTGTAATGTGATTGGATAATGAGACAAGGTGTGTATCTGTAGAGGTAAGAGCACAGGAGATATTTAGCATGTGTAATGTGATTAGATAATGAGACAAGGTGTGCATCTGTAGAGGTGAGAGCACAGGAGATATTTAGCATGTGTAATGTGATGGGATAATGAGACAAGGTGTGCATCTGTAGAGGTGAGAGCACAGGAGATATTTAGCATGTGTAATGTGATAGGATAATGACACAAGGTGTGTATCTGTAGAGGTGAGAGCACAGGAGATATTTAGCATGTGTAATGTGATTAGATAATGAGACAAGGTGAGTATCTGTAGAGGTGAGAGCACAGGAGATATTTAGCATGTGTAATGTGATTAGATAATGAGACAAGGTGTGTATCTGTAGAGGTGAGAGCACAGGAGATATTTAGCATGTGTAATGTGATGGGATAATGAGACAGGGTGTGTATCTGTAGAGGTGAGAGCACAGGAGATATTTAGCATGTGTAATGTGATAGGATAATTAGACAAGGTGAGTATCTGTAGAGGTGAGAGCACAGGAGATATTTAGCATGTGTAATGTGATTAGATAATGAGACAAGGTGTGTATCTGTAGAGGTGAGAGCACAGGAGATATTTAGCATGTGTAATGTGATTAGATAAAGAGACAAGGTGAGTATTTGTAGAGGTGAGAGCACAGGAGACATTTAGTTTGTGTAATGTGATTAGATAATGAGACAAGGTGAGTATTTGTAGAGGTGAGAGCACAGGAGATATTTAGCATGTGTAATGTGATGGGATAATGAGACAAGGTGTTTATCTGTATAGGTGAGAGCACAGGAGATATTTAGCATGTGTAATGTGATGGGATAATGAGACAAGGTGAGTATCTGTAGAGGTGAGAGCACAGGAGATATTTAGCATGTGTAATGTGATTAGATAATGAGACAAGGTGTGTATCTGTAGAGGTGAGAGCACAGGAGATATTTAGCATGTGTAATGTGATTAGATAATGAGACAAGGTGAGTATCTGTAGAGGTGAGAGCACAGGAGATATTTAGCATGTGTAATGTGATGGGATAATGAGACAAGGTGAGTATCTGTAGAGGTGAGAGCACAGGAGATATTTAGCATGTGTAATGTGATAGGATAATGAGACAAGGTGTGTATCTGTAGAGGTGAGAGCACAGGAGATATTTAGCATGTGTAATGTGATGGGATAATGAGACAAGGTGAGTATCTGTAGAGGTGAGAGCACATGAGATATTTAGCAGGTGTAATGTGATGGGATAATGAGACAAGGTGTGTATCTGTAGAGGTGAGAGCACAGGAGATATTTAGCATGTGTAATGTGATAGGATAATGAGACAAGGTGTGTATATGTAGAGGTGAGAGCACAGGAGATATTTAGCATGTGTAATGTGATGGGATAATGAGACAAGGTGTGTATCTGTAGAGGTGAGAGCACAGGAGATATTTAGCATGTGTAATGTGATGGGATAATGAGACAAGGTGTGTATCTGTACTGATGTGAGAGCACAGGAGATATTTAGCATGTGTATTGTGATAGGAAAATGAGACAAGGTGAGTATCTGTAGAGGTGAGAGCACAGGAGATATTTAGCATGTGTAATGTGATTGGATAATGAGACAAGGTGAGTATCTGTAGAGGTGAGAGCACAGGAGATATTTAGCATGTGTAATGTGATTAGATAATGAGACAAGGTGTGTATCTGTAGAGGTGAGAGCACAGGAGATATTTAGCATGTGTAATGTGATAGGATAATGAGACAAGGTGTGTATCTGTAGAGGTGAGAGCACAGGAGATATTTAGCATGTGTAATGTGATAGGATAATGAGACAAGGTGAGTATCTGTAGAGGTGAGAGCACAGGAGATATTTAGCATGTGTAATGTGATGGGATAATGAGACAAGGTGTGTATCTGTAGAGGTGAGAGCACAGGAGATATTTAGCATGTGTAATGTGATAGGATAATGAGACAAGGTGTGTATCTGTACTGATGTGAGAGCACAGGAGATATTTAGCATGTGTAATGTGATTAGATAATGAGATAAGGTGAGTATCTGTAGAGGTGAGAGCACAGGAGATATTTAGCATGTGTAATGTGATAGGATAATGAGACAAGGTGTGTATCTGTAGAGGTGAGAGCACAGGAGATATTTAGCATGTGTAATGGGATGGGATAATGAGACAAGGTGTGTATCTGTAGAGGTGAGAGCACAGGAGATATTTAGCATGTGTAATGGGATGGGATAATGAGACAAGGTAAGTATCTGTAGAGGTGAGAGCACAGGAGATATTTAGCAGGTGTAATGTGATGGGATAATGAGACAAGGTGTGTATCTGTAGAGGTAAGAGCACAGGAGATATTTAGCATGTGTAATGTGATTAGATAATGAGACAAGGTATGTATCTGTAGAGGTGAGAGCACAGGAGATATTTAGCATGTGTAATGTGATGGGATAATGAGACAAGGTGTGTATCTGTAGAGGTGAGAGCACAGGAGATATTTAGCATGTGTAATGTGATGGGATAATGAGACAAGGTGTGTATATGTAGAGGTAAGAGCACAGGAGATATTTAGCATGTGTAATGTGATAGGATAATGAGACAAGGTGTGTATCTGTAGAGGTGAGAGCACAGGAGATATTTAGCATGTGTAATGTGATGGGATAATGAGACAAGGTGTGTATCTGTAGAGGTGAGAGCACAGGAGATATTTAGCATGTGTAATGTGATGGAATAATGAGACAGGGTGTGTATCTATAGAGGTGAGAGCACAGGAGATATTTAGCATGTGTAATGTGATAGGATAATGAGACAAGGTATGTATCTGTAGAGGTGAGAGCACAGGAGATATTTAGCATGTGTATTGTGATAGGATAATGAGACAAGGTATGTATCTGTAGAGGTGAGAGCACAGGAGATATTTAGCATGTGTAATGTGATAGGATAATGAGACAAGGTGTGTATCTGTAGAGGTAAGAGCACAGGAGATATTTAGCATGTGTAATGTGATAGGATAATGAGACAAGGTGTGTATCTGTAGAGGTGAGAGCACAGGAGATATTTAGCATGTGTAATGTGATAGGATAATGAGACAAGGTGTGTATCTGTAGAGGAGAGCACAGGAGATATTTAGCATGTGTAATGTGATTAGATAATGAGACAAGGTGTGTATCTGTAGAGGTGAGAGCACAGGAGATATTTAGCATGTGTAATGTGATAGGATAATGAGGCAAGGTGTGTATCTGTAGAGGTGAGAGCACAGGAGATATTTAGCATGTGTATTGTGATAGGAAAATGAGACAAGGTGAGTATCTGTAGAGGTGAGAGCACAGGAGATATTTAGCATGTGTAATGTGATAGGATAATGAGACAAGGTGAGTATCTGTACTGATGTGAGAGCACAGGAGATATTTAGCATGTGTAATGTGATGGGATAATGAGACAAGGTGAGTATCTGTAGAGGTGAGAGCACAGGAGATATTTAGCATGTGTAATGTGATTAGATAATGAGACAAGGTGATTATCTGTAGAGGTGAGAGCACAGGAGATATTTAGCATGTGTAATGTGATGGGATAATGAGACAAGGTGTTTATCTGTAGAGGTGAGAGCACAGGAGATATTTAGTATGTGTAATGGGATGGGATAATGAGACAAGGTGTGTATCTGTAGAGGTGAGAGCACAGGAGATATTTAGCATGTGCAATGTGATAGGATAATGAGACAAGGTGTGTATCTGTAGAGGTGAGAGCACAGGAGATATTTAGCATGTGTAATATGATAGGATAATGAGACAAGGTGTGTATCTGTAGAGGTGAGAGCACAGGAGATATTTAGCATGTGTAATATGATAGGATAATGAGACAAGGTGAGTATCTGTAGAGGTGAGAGCACAGGAGATATTTAGCATGTGTAATGTGATTAGATAATGAGACAAGGTGTGTATCTGTAGAGGTGAGTGCACAGGAGATATTTAGCATGTGTATTGTGATAGGAAAATGAGACAAGGTGAGTATCTGTAGAGGTGAGAGCACAGGAGATATTTAGCATGTGTAATGTGATAGGATAATGAGACAAGGTGAGTATCTATACTGATGTGAGAGCACAGGAGATATTTAGCATGTGTAATGTGATGGGATAATGAGACAAGGTGAGTATCTGTAGAGGTGAGAGCACAGGAGATATTTAGCATGTGTAATGTGATTAGATAATGAGACAAGGTGTGTATCTGTAGAGGTGAGAGCACAGGAGATAGTTAGCATGTGTAATATGATAGGATAATGAGACAAGGTGTGTATCTGTAGAGGTGAGAGCACAGGAGATATTTAGCATGTGTAATATGATAGGATAATGAGACAAGGTGTGTATCTGTAGAGGTGAGAGCACAGGAGATATTTAGCATGTGTAATATGATAGGATAATGAGACAAGGTGAGTATCTGTAGAGGTGAGAGCACAGGAGATATTTAGCATGTGTAATGTGATTAGATAATGAGACAAGGTGTGTATCTGTAGAGGTGAGTGCACAGGAGATATTTAGCATGTGTATTGTGATAGGAAAATGAGACAAGGTGAGTATCTGTAGAGGTGAGAGCACAGGAGATATTTAGCATGTGTAATGTGATAGGATAATGAGACAAGGTGAGTATCTGTACTGATGTGAGAGCACAGGAGATATTTAGCATGTGTAATGTGATTAGATAATGAGACAAGGTGAGTATCTGTAGAGTTGAGAGCACAGGAGATATTTAGCATGTGTAATGTGATTAGATAATGAGACAAGGTGTGTATCTGTAGAGGTGAGAGCACAGGAGATATTTAGCATGTGTATTGTGATAGGAAAATGAGACAAGGTGAGTATCTGTAGAGGTGAGAGCACAGGAGATATTTAGCATGTGTAATGTGATAGGATAATGAGACAAGGTGAGTATCTGTACTGATGTGAGAGCACAGGAGATATTTAGCATGTGTAATGTGATGGGATAATGAGACAAGGTGAGTATCTGTAGAGGTGAGAGCACAGGAGATATTTAGCATGTGTAATGTGATTAGATAATGAGACAAGGTGATTATCTGTAGAGGTGAGAGCACAGGAGATATTTAGCATGTGTAATGTGATGGGATAATGAGACAAGGTGTTTATCTGTAGAGGTGAGAGCACAGGAGATATTTAGTATGTGTAATGGGATGGGATAATGAGACAAGGTGTGTATCTGTAGAGGTGAGAGCACAGGAGATATTTAGCATGTGCAATGTGATAGGATAATGAGACAAGGTGTGTATCTGTAGAGGTGAGAGCACAGGAGATATTTAGCATGTGTAATATGATAGGATAATGAGACAAGGTGTGTATCTGTAGAGGTGAGAGCACAGGAGATATTTAGCATGTGTAATATGATAGGATAATGAGACAAGGTGAGTATCTGTAGAGGTGAGAGCACAGGAGATATTTAGCATGTGTAATGTGATTAGATAATGAGACAAGGTGTGTATCTGTAGAGGTGAGTGCACAGGAGATATTTAGCATGTGTAATGTGATAGGATAATGAGGCAAGGTGAGTATCTGTAGAGGTGAGAGCACAGGAGATATTTAGCATGTGTAATGTGATGGGATAATGAGACAAGGTGAGTATCTGTAGAGGTGAGAGCACAGGAGATATTTAGCATGTGTAATGTGATGGGATAATGAGACAAGGTGAGTATCTGTAGAGGTGAGAGCACAGGAGATATTTAGCATGTGTAATGTGATAGGATAATAAGACAAGGTGTGTATATGTAGAGGTGAGAGCACAGGAGATATTTAGCATGTGTAATGTGATGGGATAATAAGACAAGGTGTGTATCTGTAGAGGTGAGAGCACAGGAGATATTTAGCAAGTGTAATGTGATGGGATAATGACACAAGGTGTGTATCTGTAGAGGTGAGAGCACAGGAGATATTTAGCATGTGTAATGTGATTAGATAATGAGACAAGGTGTGCATCTGTAGAGGTGAGAGCACAGGAGATATTTAGCATGTGTAATGTGATAGGATAATGAGACAAGGTGTGTATCTGTAGAGGTGAGAGCACAGGAGATATTTAGCATGTGCAATGTGATAGGATAATGAGACAAGGTGAGTATCTGTATAGGTGAGAGCACAGGAGATATTTAGCATGTGTAATGTGATAGGATAATGAGACAAGGTGTGTATCTGTAGAGGTGAGAGCACAGGAGATATTTAGCATGTGTAATGTGATAGGATAATGAGACAAGGTGTGTATCTGTAGAGGTGAGAGCACAGGAGATATTTAGCATGTGTAATGTGATTAGATAATGAGACAAGGTGTGTATCTGTAGAGGTGAGAGCACAGGAGATATTTAGCATGTGTAATGTGATGGGATAATGAGACAAGGTGTGTATCTGTAGGGGTGAGAGCACAGGAGATATTTAGCATGTGTAATGTGATGGGATAATGAGACAAGGTGTTTAATTGTACTGATGTGAGCACAGGAGATATTTAGCATGTGTAATGTGATGGGATAATGAGACAAGGTGTGTATCTGTAGAGGTGAGAGCACAGGAGATATTTAGCATGTGTAATGTGATAGGATAATGAGACAAGGCGAGTATCTGTACTGATGTGAGCACAGGAGATATTTAGCATGTGTAATGTGATTAGATAATGAGACAATGTGTGTATCTGTAGAGGTGAGAGCACAGGAGATATTTAGCATGTGTAATGTGATTAGATAATGAGACAAGGTGAGTATCTGTAGAGGTGAGAGCACAGGAGATATTTAGCATGTGTATTGTGATAGGATAATGAGACAAGGTGTGTATCTGTAGAGGTGAGAGCACAGGAGATATTTAGCATGTGTAATGTGATAGGATAATGAGACAAGGTGAGTATCTGTAGAGGTGAGAGCACAGGAGATATTTAGCATGTGTATTGTGATAGGATAATGAGACAAGGTGTGTATCTGTAGAGGTGAGAGCACAGGAGATATTTAGCATGTGTTGGATATATATCAAAGCGCCAACCGTAGAAGGCAGGGTCTAAATACACTAAAAATTACACTAAAAATTACTTTACAAATGTGTTTCAGTGTTTTGGTATCAACACCATTGAAAGATTGTTATCTTTCATCAATGAAAGTGAAAGTTTATACAATGAGACCAGTGTTAATGGAACCCGATGTTGTATTTAAACAGCAATTATTAAAAAATGACAAACAATTAGTTAAAAAACACAATCCTCATGATCTTAAAAACAAATCTCTGCTTGGAAGTTAAAAACAATCTTAATGTCCCTCATGGATCCATGTTAACAATCTAATCCTTATTCCAACCATTCATTGGAGCTGTACATTCAATTTTGGAGCTTTTAAAGCCTCTACGGTCTGTTAAAAGTCATAAAATACACTAGTTGGGATAGTCAGTAAACCACAAACAATACCTTTTATAGGTTATGGGTGGCAGACAGAATGCAGTTATTTCTCCGGATTGGCTAAATGATATCACCCAAAAACCGGACCTAGATACATGTGCGGCAAAATATAATATGACACAAACTAACAAATTCTAAAACCTTGTGATCTTCTAGTGTCTCCTTAAAGAATCAAGTGACTCCTATAACTATTATAAATGCTCATGTGTTTCCTAAAATATTACACAATGTACAACCTGCTTTGGAATTTCTTCCAAAAACGTGATAAAAAGAATGCTTTTCAAAAAACGTTTAAAAAGAACAAAAACATGTGATGAGGTGAAAAATGTGACAAAGGATATTGAAAAAATATAATGATAAAATAGAAGATATATTAAAAAATATCAAAAAATATATAGAAAAATCAAAAAATATATTGCAGTAAAAAACAATCCAGTGATTAATCCTCAGTTCAGTGCTTATCCATAAAAACGTGTATAATAAAATATGAAATACAACCTATAAATCAGTGGAGTGTCAGACTAATCCAATTCAGGATGAGTCAGTGCAGTGGGAATGTCAAACAGTTAAAAAATAATTTCAAGTATCCTCACGGTCCTATGTGTACAAGATTTTCAAGACACCCTGGTCTCTCTTTTCTCAAGCGAGCGGTCCCTCAGCCTTTTCAAGCTTTTGTCCCTCTGCTTGCTAGCTCACGGTCCCTGGTTCTATGTGTACAAGATTTTCAAGACACCCTGGGTCCCTTTGCCCTCAAGCGTGCGGTCCCTAAGCCTCTTCAAGCTTTTGTCCCTCTGCTTGCTAGCTCACGGTCCCTCTGCCGAAAAAAATATATAATAGTGTAGATTGCTACAATTTGGTGAATAATATGAAATAAACCTTACCAGCCAACGCGTTTCGGTCGAATAATGACCTTTCTCAAGACTGGTTTTCTCTATCTGACAGAGGATTTAAATACCCGGTTTCTTGTGACCTTTCTATGATACCGGAAGTGCTTCTTAAGAACCTCCGTATCTTTTGATATTGTATTTTCCTCTAATTCTCCTATATTTATGCAGTTCCTACTATAGGAGTCAGTGTGGTCCCGGTGCTACTCATAACCCCATATCAATATATCAAATAGTCATTTTACGGCCATTTGTTAACTCGATTTTTTGTCCGTTTGGTATTTCTATGTCTTTTCTCTAATTGGCTACTTAAGGGGGTGTGCGACGAATTGATTTCCTTATTGGATACTTTCATAAGGGGTATGTTCTAATACTTCTCTATGATTGGTGTAGTTTCAAACTTCATTCTGGTTTGTTCTGATGTCGCTACAGGGGAAATACAACCTTTATTTCTCTATACTAGTTTTTATTCTAATTTTCCATAAAATCTCTGCAGTACATGTGTGCTACATCCTGGGATTTCTGACCCTTGCCGGTATCTACCCAATTTAATCCCTTTTCTTTAGGTCTCAATTTTACGTCCCTTCTAAGCTTTTCACATAAAATGTATACTTCAATTTCACCTAGTTGTATACTTATCACTGCAGAGAGAAGTCCTTTACCATATATACATGAATTAATAATGGTTAACATTTATGTTCTTCTAATTTTTAACATGAATTTATTAATGATTGACATTCTAATTAGTGTGTAGTTTATAATGGTTCAGTTTACCATTGTCAGCAGTATATTCAATAACATAGGAGTTAATTTTTAGGACAATTTATAACCATATCGTAGCGGATGTCCCTAGGATTTAGTTTGGGGTTATATAATGTTCGATATGGTAGTGGCATAGATATCCTCCAACTAGAGGGGGTCTTTAGGGGGGTCCTCCCGCTAACTCTGCCAGGAATAATTTTCCATTTTAAGTTATTTGATATTGGTCTTGAATTTAATTTACCTTATCGTACAGGTATCCGTTTAGGGCGGTTAGATTAGGTCTAGTTTGGGGTTATATAATGCTCGATATAATAGTGGCATAGATATCCTCCAACTAGAGGGGGTCTTCGGGGGGGTCCTCCCGCTAACTCTGCCAGGAATAATTTTCCATTTGTGTTATTTGATACTGGTCTTAAATTTAATTTACCTTATCATACAGGTATCAGTTTAGGGCGGTTAGATTAGGTCTAACCTATAGGGAAGAAAGATTCTAATTTCTAACATAAAGGATGAGAGATTCCTACTTCTAATGGGGTATTTCTTCTAATACATTAAAAGTTTTTTTACTCTACTAGTAGCAATCCTCAAAAGTAGACTATGTAGAGTTTCTAAGCCAAACTTCTGTAATGTGTGTGGTAGCATGGGCATATCTTCTTGAATATTGTCGTGAACTCTATGAGTTCATGGAGGACGTATTATCTCTGAGAGTCAAACTGAGTGTGTTTAGGAGTCCTTAAATTGTCCATTATTAAATCAAAAGGGGGTAATTTGTTGTTATTTTACTTTAGATGAAGAGTGATTAGAGGTACAATTATACTTCAGATTTTTGCGTTGTTTCTCCTGAAATTCCTTTCCACCATATAGGATAAGTGTGGTTTAGAATCAATCGCTGGAAAGGGTCTTTGAGGTAAGGGGGTTTAAATTTTAAGTTGGTCTATCCAAAAAGGGTTTATTAAAGTAACGGTTTAACCGTTCTCAGTTCAAGTTTAGGAGATGGGCCAGATCCTCTTTATTATTCAACCCTCTTGGGTATAGGCAGTCCATGTGAAATATCCATTTGGATTCCTCTGTCAGTAGCTTTTTTTCATGATTTCCTCCTCTCCAGTTGTTAGGGACCTTTTGTATCCCTATATATTTCAAGGTTTTAATATCTCCCTGATGCTTTTCGGAGAAGTGTTTGTAGAGGGGGGTTTCTTTGTTAAGTTTTTCGATACAAAGAACATGCTCCCGTATTCTGTCCCTTAATGGCCTTGATGTTTGTCCCACGTATTGAAGGCCACAGGGACACTGGAGTAAATAAATGACATTTCGGTCGTGGCAGCGAATCAATTCTTTAATTTTATATCTCTTCTTGCTGTTATTCGATTGGAATTCAACTGTTTTTATGCCATTCTTACACGCTTTGCATGTATGGCAGGGGAAAAAACCTTTCACTATTTTCCCAAATGGGTCCTTTATTTCCGGTGGCCTTTTCTTTTGTGTACTAGGCGCCAGTGTGTTCTTCAAATTGTTGGCCCTTTTGTACACAAAGCTTGGTTTCGATGGTAGTTTTTCTCCAAGGATGTCATCATCTTTAAGGATATTCCAATGTTTTTTGAAGATATCTTCAATGATTCGACTGTTCTGGCTATACTCTGTAATTAGAGGTACATGTAGGATCTCTTCGTCATTATAAACTACACACTAATTAGAATGTCAATCATTAATAAATTCATGTTAAAAATTAGAAGAACATAAATGTTAACCATTATTAATTCATGTATATATGGTAAAGGACTTCTCTCTGCAGTGATAAGTATACAACTAGGTGAAATTGAAGTATACATTTTATGTGAAAAGCTTAGTTCGTCGCACACCCCCTTAAGTAGCCAATTAGAGAAAAGACATAGAAATACCAAACGGACAAAAAATCGAGTTAACAAATGGCCGTAAAATGACTATTTGATATATTGATATGGGGTTATGAGTAGCACCGGGACCACACTGACTCCTATAGTAGGAACTGCATAAATATAGGAGAATTAGAGGAAAATACAATATCAAAAGATACGGAGGTTCTTAAGAAGCACTTCCGGTATCATAGAAAGGTCACAAGAAACCGGGTATTTAAATCCCCTGTCAGATAGAGAAAACCAGTCTTGAGAAAGGTCATTATTCGACCGAAACGCGTTGGCTGGTAAGGTTTATTTCATATTATTCACCAAATTGTAGCAATCTACACTATTATATATTTTTTTCGGCAGAGGGACCGTGAGCTAGCAAGCAGAGGGACAAAAGCTTGAAGAGGCTTAGGGACCGCACGCTTGAGGGCAAAGGGACCCAGGGTGTCTTGAAAATCTTGTACACATAGAACCAGGGACCGTGAGCTAGCAAGCAGAGGGACAAAAGCTTGAAAAGGCTGAGGGACCGCTCGCTTGAGAAAAGAGAGACCCAGGGTGTCTTGAAAATCTTGTACACATAGGACCGTGAGGATACTTGAAATTATTTTTTAACTGTTTGACATTCCCACTGCACTGACTCATCCTGAATTGGATTAGTCTGACACTCCACTGATTTATAGGTTGTATTTCATATTTTATTATACACGTTTTTATGGATAAGCACTGAACTGAGGATTAATCACTGGATTGTTTTTTACTGCAATATATTTTTTGATTTTTCTATATATTTTTTGATATTTTTTAATATATCTTCTATTTTATCATTATATTTTTTCAATATCCTTTGTCACATTTTTCACCTCATCGCATGTTTTTGTTCTTTTTAAACGTTTTTTGAAAAGCATTCTTTTTATCACGTTTTTGGAAGAAATTCCAAAGCAGGTTGTACATTGTGTAATATTTTAGGAAACACATGAGCATTTATAATAGTTATAGGAGTCACTTGATTCTTTAAGGAGACACTAGAAGATCACAAGGTTTTAGAATTTGTTAGTTTGTGTCATATTATATTTTGCCGCACATGTATCTAGGTCCGGTTTTTGGGTGATATCATTTAGCCAATCCGGAGAAATAACTGCATTCTGTCTGCCACCCATAATCTATAAAAGGTATTGTTTGTGGTTTACTGACTATCCCAACTAGTGTATTTTATGACTTTTAACAGACCGTAGAGGCTTTAAAAGCTCCAAAATTGAATGTACAGCTCCAATGAATGGTTGGAATAAGGATTAGATTGTTAACATGGATCCATGAGGGACATTAAGATTGTTTTTAACTTCCAAGCAGAGATTTGTTTTTAAGATCCTGAGGATTGTGTTTTTTAACTAATTGTTTGTCATTTTTTAATAAATGCTGTTTAAATACAACATCGGGTTCCATTAACACTGGTCTCATTGTATACACTTTCACTTTCATTGATGAAAGATAACAATCTTTCAATGGTGTTGATACCAAAACACTGAAACACATTTGTAAAGTAATTTTTAGCGTAATTTTTAGTGTATTTAGACCCTGCCTTCTACGGTTGGCGCTTTGATATATATCCAATTCATTCTATTTCCATATTTTGATCACTAGGGGTCAATCTATCTAAGCTAAGGGTCACTTCCAGCAGGCGCTTGGTGAATTGGTCTAAGATATTTAGCATGTGTAATGTGATTAGATAAAGAGACAAGGTGAGTATCTGTAGAGGTGAGAGCACAGGAGATATTTAGCATGTGTAATGTGATGGGATAATGAGACAAGGTGTGTATCTGTAGAGGTGAGAGCACAGGAGATATTTAGCATGTGTAATGTGATTAGATAAAGAGACAAGGTGAGTATCTGTAGAGGTGAGAGCACAGGAGATATTTAGCATGTGTAATGTGATGGGATAATGAGACAAGGTGTTCATCTGTAGAGGTGAGAGCACAGGAGATATTTAGCATGTGTAATGTGATGGGATAATGAGACAAGGTGAGTATCTGTAGAGGTGAGAGCACAGGAGATATTTAGCATGTGTAATGTGATAGGATAATGAGACAAGGTGTGTATCTGTACTGATGTGAGAGCACAGGAGATATTTAGCATGTGTAATGTGATAGGATAATGAGACAAGGTGTGTATCTGTAGAGGTGAGAGGACAGGAGATATTTAGCATGTGTAATGTGATTAGATATAGAGACAAGGTGTGTATCTG